>NW_014332893.1:115899-149181 GCF_000341935.2 Cephus cinctus | reverse complement strand
TTTCTTCCCCCCCCCCCTCTCTCTCTCTCCCTCTATCTTTTACTGGTTCACCCTCTCTCTTCTTCTTCTTCTTGGAACCCCTCCGAATTTATTATTCTCGATAACTTCTCTATACCCAGAGAGATTGCCACGGCAGAGCTTCCCTCGCTACTCCCTGGCAGGCGTCGCGACGCCTTAACTCGTGGAGTTTCCCGAACGCGTGATACGAATTTTGTCGACAGTTCTTCCCACTTTTGGGGTTAAGTAACCAAGTCACTAAGTAACTGTCTAAGTAAGACACTAAGTAGATGGGGCTAGTGGGGTATTTTCAAATTTATTTAAAAAAAAATTTGTAATAAAAAATTTTGATAACGGTCCATCTGCGATCACGTGTAAAATATTTGATCAGTCAAGCGATAACGTTATACCAACGATAAGTGAATATTTGAGGTTTTATCAGATCATTAATTTCACCACTTGATCGAATAAGTAGTTGCCATAGGGCGAACTCGAGTGGGACCACTAGTTCAAACACTCGTGTCTTACGAGACACCCTGTAGAAAAATCAGGAAGTCGGAGTGGTGACATAGTTTTATGAGTAACGAAGGTGGTGGGGACGGACTGGTTTATAGGGATGCTGGGATGTACCACTGTGTATGTCCGTAACGAGGGAGAAGTTGAGACTGAAATTGTGGGGTTTCAAGGGTTGCGTGGGTTCCTAAGGGACGGGGGTTGGGAATCGTCTGTAGGGGTGGGTCGCCGGTGGTAGGGTATAGCTACCTACCTACCTACTTGAGATTTCGGACGCGCGCCGATTCCCCTTAACCTCTGCCTCGTCCGCGTTTTTTAACACGAAATCTTTTGCTCCGTCCCCGACGTCGTTTTCTTCGCTCTCCCGACGTCCCGACGCTCTTACGGCTCCCGAATACCCCCGTACCCGCCACGTTCTTCGGATACAAATCAAATTGGTCAGCCAAGGGAATTTCGACTTTTGATCGACGAGCTTCCAACTTTTTTCACGACCCCGTGAACCGACGATGAACTCACCCCCCCCCCTTTCCCATATACTCACGGAACGAGTTCAAAAGCTTTTGTGAGTTTTCAACGCGACAGATACCACTTTTCAAAAATTTCCCCTCTTTTCCCCTATTTCTTCTTTATTTGCTTTGGGTTCTTCCATCTCCTTCTTCCCATTCAGTACCTTTTTGTAGCATTGATAAAGCTTCTGGGAAATACGTGTATAAGGGGTGTAACGAGTGAACTGATAAATAATTGTCTCTTATTAAGATAGATGATCACGATTTCTTTTTTTAAGGGGATGATTCGAAAATAATCATTCGAAATTACGTGGGAAGGATACGGGTATGGAGGTTAATGGCGGCGAAGGATGAGACAAAGGGTGGGACGATATAAGAAGATGCTTGAAGAAACGCGAAAGAAAAGGGTAGGTTAGGGTAGTTAGGTTCTACTATGTATGTTAATTGCGGGGGCTAACATGAATCACGTTCGCCCTGTCCAATCCGCCGGTAAAGTAGCTACCTACCCTTCCGGCGAGAGAGCTCTGAGGTAAAAGCTGTAATTAATTACGCAATTATCCGAGACTCTTTGAAGATAAAAAACGTATTTTTCGGTTCGATGCGGATTACAGAGCCAGCTGGGTTGCAGGTTTCCAAGTGTTACCCTTCGGGCGATCTCTCTCTTATCTCTTACTCGGCTCCCTCTCCTATCTTTGTCGCGTAATTTTCTTTTCACGCCAAAACTTTTTCTTACACCAACGAGATCCGATTTTGATCTCATTTTTGCAACCAGAAAATATCCGCGACCGGTTTACTACTTGGAACAATTTTTATCCCTGTGTATATCGCGTCTGGCCAGCTACGTACGTAACTACTGATTGTCCACGCGTATAATAAATTGAATCCTAATTTCCTGTCAATCGTAAAATAAAAATTTATCTTCACGTAAAAAAAATTATCAATCTTCCAGACGTCCCTAAATGGACCATAAAATCATCCCTTATATAAGAAAATTTATTTCTGGCACACCCTTGATTTCTCTCTTCCACGAATTTTTCCTTCAACCTTCACGTCCTTCTTTCCGTTTCCGGTCAGCTAATCAAGGCCGGGATTGCTCAACGGATTTAACGGGTCTCTACAATGCGCCAATAGAGTGCACCTCCCCCCCCCCCTGTACCACCCTCCAACAAAAATCTCTAGGTGCGGTGAGAATAGAATCGATGGAGAAAAGTAGAGAGTAGTAGGAAAGGGGATGAAACGGCAGAAAGCTACGAGAAATGAGAGCGCCCTGTAGCATTTCTGATGCTGCCTTTGGTGCACGCCATGAATCTTTCATGCGTCAATCGTTCCATCTCAAGAAAATCCCAAAGAGACAACCCCCTCAAACTATCCCTTACGAGAGTCTCTCTTAAAGTCGCAAACCTTACAGTTTCGCCATTTGTCTTTGAACGTTCCCCACGATCATACCTACAGTGAATAAGAGACCAAATGGAATTACAAAATAATTTTACCATAGGTACACGCTATGATTGAAAAAAATTCTATAACCATAATAAAAAAAAATCGTATAACCCAATAAATTAATTTTATATATGAATCGTACGAATAATAGTCGAAAATTCCATTCGTAAGATTTTCTATGTAATATGAATTTTTGTTTTTTAGATTTTGGTCCAGATGTTCAAGACGTGTATATCCATCTTAGTACAGTCCTACGCGTGCTTGTAACTGCGCTATTAAGATGGCAACATGGGCTAGTAAACTCCTATGTCTGAGGGTTATTGCCAAATCAGAAAATCTAGATCTCCTCAGAGTCTGATCACGATTCCATGGAGGGCGCGCGGACTTGAAATCCGATTCGAATTCGCTGGAACGTAGGTAGTTGGGGTTTTGGCCCCAGGGCTCATCGCTCATTCATGGGGCATTTACTCGCCATCCCCGTAAACCGACCCCCGCAACCTAGCCCTACCCCCAATTCTAACCTCAACCCCATTCAACCACCAGCCCCATCCTATTCGTTGCCTTACGTCATTCCGTTGTCCTTTAAAATGGACCAGGATGATCCTAGATATAATATCTTCCGCCCAGGTTCCATCTCCAATAGGTCTGACCTTGAAAGGATGAATTCCACTGAACTTCTTTAAATTGGTCCAGCAGTCATTTTCAGTCCGGATCGTCCGAGAAATCGGAGTCTGCTTTAAGTCTGGTATCGGTCTTACGTGAGATCTGCATTCAGGTCATTGATGCTGGAATTTATATCTCTCGATGTTATCACTTTTTGGTATATTTTTCATCACACTTTTTTTTATCCTTGAAACCAATCACTGAACCTGGATTACGTTGAGGCAGTTGATCCACGAAGCGAATCGACCTCTGTGAACCTTACCGACAGTTAAACCTCACGTAATGGCTGGTCTAGGTTCAGTTCTGTGTTCTTGGTCCATTATCGTAGCCACGGTTCAGCTTTACGCGTTTCCTCTTCCCGCCATTGCCACCCGATTCCTCTCGGACTGTTGGATCTGAGGGTTTCTCGAGGATAGCGAAGTGCGTTGCCATTCTCCTGAATGGCAAAAGTATAAGAGTGAAAGAGAGAGAGAGAGAGGGGAGGAGTGAAGAGTGATAAAAGACAGAGAAGTAGCTATAAGAACAAGACGAAGAAAAAAAAAAGATGACGCGAGTGACCCACAATAAAAATAGCCATTCCCACGAAATAAAACGACACGAGTCGTCCAGCCGTTATCCTATGGAACAAAATTCTTCAAGGTCCCAAAACCGTGACACCCTAATATTTTAACCATAGCAATCCCCTACTAGATAGTCTTACGCTCTGATACAAACGCTCTATTCCTTTTTTTTTTTTTTTTTTTTAATACCAAAACCAATTTATTCGAAAAAATTATTAAAACGATTTGCAATCTCAAGGAGCAATTTTTGGGTATCCCGAGGACAGGAGGGGAAGAAATTTTAAAATTTCAGTTATCAGTGAAGAGATTTTGGTGACCATTAGCATTTCAATTGGAAAGCGCAATAGGCTCGATGCTAAAGAAAATTTCGAAAATTAACCTCGACTCCAGGGAATCGTCAAGGCACTCGGGTCGCAGCTTTTAAAAATTCCAATCACAAAGCCTAATCGATAAGCCGCGAAACTTCAAAGAAAATTATAAGTTGCCCATCGTGGATTGGGCCGGATGAGCCGTTGGACAAGTATAGGAAGGAATGCCGATGCTGCGTTGTATGATGAGCCTGAAGATATCTAAAGTGGGAGAGAGAGAAAGAGCGAGCGAGTGAGAGAGAGAGAGAGAGAGAGAGAGAGAGAGAGAGAGAGAGAGAGAGAGAGAGAGAGAGAGAGAGAGCAAATGGGCGAACGAGTTCGTAAAGCCATGAAAGCGTTCCAACAAGGCGGCATTGCAGGCAGCTTTTAAAGTTAATAAATTCACCAGGTTGCTTTGCCCTCTTGACGTTTCTTTTTTTTTTCTTTCTCTCATTCTTTCCTTCTTCCTCTCGTATGAACCAGCCTCCTCTCTTTATCGAAGGAAGAAATTTAAACTTAGTTTGAGCCGGTAACTCTATTTAATAATATCCCATACCAGTAATAAATTATGTTTATATTTAGTGCTTCTCGTATAGCATCTCGATGGTACAGGAATGGCCCCAATTTACGAAACTATCAAAGACCACGTTCTCTGAGAGACTTTCTTATATGTATTATTACTTTTCCTTTTTTTCTCATTATCTCTCCTAAACTTTCTCGTGCACTATTTTGTCCCTTTACACTGGGGCTAATGTCTGTTTATACTTCATCACGGACAGTGTGGTACTGATACGAGAAACTTTGATTCCTCGATTTTGTTTGTACCTGCGAATAGTTTCGTTACGTCGCTCAACTATATATACTTATGATATATATGGCTTTTGCAACGTAGGTCGGTCCGTGACGCTCGTAAAAATATATGAAGCAAATTATACGGTTGGTATCCGTTATAGGCATTGTATTCAAGATATATCACGCAGGTCGTGTGCGTGGCCATTACTTTTAGCCAAGGGCGAGAATTCCCCTAGCATCTAGGGAGATAATTGATACGCTATTAACAGTCACGTGCTAGAAACACTTTATCCTCCAGTACCAAGACCACATAGTGGATCAATCATACCGGCATAAAGTTTATACCTTTTTCTACATAAAAGTGGTAATATAAAATCCGATATATTTATTTTTCCCAATTAACAATAAAAATCATTTCGTTCGATTGAAAGCGATGCAAATCAATTATCCGTAAAGCACATTAATTATACATTACTTCAATACGATTTTCAAACAGCAGATACGTACCATCGATATTCCCTTCTTGTATTTGTGGGACAAACAATTCAATTTTAATTAAGTTCAGCGCTCAACCTGAGAATATTGGATTCAGGTGCATCGTGACGATTCCTTCCTTTTTTTTTTTTGGTCACCCCTTAGATAACTTTCCGAAACACCTATAGTTATAGGATTGAGAGTAGAAGGCTAGTATACTGCACCGAATATCTAACACAGTTGCTTACTAGTTTTTCTCAGTGTTACCAACTTTACTATGGGTCTTGTAAGTGATCGGCAGTTTCAACCAGTGTGCGAATCTTTTTCGCAATTTCACGAAGAGCATCGGTCGCGTCGATACGCGAAGGCACGTTGTCGCGAATACGTGACTTTTCGCGTGTCCCCTCTACCTTCTCTGTATTCGCCAAACGGAAGGCGGCACGAAAAAAGGGTTAAAAGAGAGAGAGAGAGAGAGAGAGAGAGAGAGAGAGAGAGAGAGAGAGAGAGAGAGGGGGGGGTGGGAGCCACCCTGTGAATCGAGGGTCGTACGCGGAATAGAAAACTAGTATGAGAGAGTAGGGGAGGGTTTGAGTACTAGGGGTTGATGGGTAGTGGTATATCAAGTGTGGTGTGTATATATATATATATATATATACCTACTATGAGAGAGTTCATTACATTAGAATCCAGTTCCAGCGATAAGAGTCATAGTAGCCACAACTAAATGGTTCCTTCCGGCGTCGAAACTTTTCGCTTCGTTTAATCCAGCCTGATTCTTAATGGCTCATTTTTATGTAACTACGGAAGCACCGGCGATAATATATAAAAATTCATTCCATTTAAATTAAATGCAGTTTCGCTACTGCGCTGGATGCAGCTCGAGTATATCTCTATTGGACCATTGTTATTATTCGAGTCTAATACCATGGAATGAGGGCGAAGGGGGGTGATAGATGTGTTAAATAAAAAATTTCGTGAAACGATCTGTTCTCATGACGCGGGACTTTCCCGTGGACCATTTCTGTGCGAAGGGTACAGGCATCTCTTAGGAATCGAGTAAGAAGCTGAAAAGGAATAAGGGAGACTGATTGCCGGAGGAAAATGTATCTTGAAATAAATGCGGCTGAAGACTCGCGGAATCCTTTGTTCTCCATGGAAGCCTAGTCGGAGGGTGGATTCGTTGTGTAGCCTCCTTTAGAGGGTATCCGGAAAATCCATCCCCGAGGATATAAAACTACCCCCCAGAATGGGGGGGGGTACCGCGACCCCCCCCCTACCGAAATGCTTTAGCAACAATTTCGGTTAACAAAGAGCGTGTTTCGCTCGAAACGACCATCGGGTGACCGCACGCTTCCTGGCCGCACCCTTTGTTATATGATTATTGCTTTATTACCCGGTATCTATTCACCCTTGGAGAAGTTCTGGGCATCCCTTAAGTCACGGTTAGGACCCGTCCACCCTTTTCCTCGGGTTTTATATTTCGACCTCCCCATTCTTCAGCCCGTTAAGCTCGTTACTCTTCGTTCGCGGGGGAAGCACATGCACCCCGTTGGAAAGTTGTCACCCGCTTCCTTGCGGCCCTTGAAATACAACCCCATTAATATCCAGCATTTTTCGTATTTCTTCATTTTCGAAAGAGCTTCGCCCTCATTCTTTTTTATCCATCTCCCGTGTCTTTGATACTCTGCTTTCTTCATGTCGAACGACAGAGGGGCTTCGTTTTACGTGAACCGCAGCTGCACTTTTTTTTCATCCCTGTCTCCGTGCACTTTGTGTACGCGCGTCACGCATTTTATGGGACACCCGGTAGTTCGATCGCAAAACCGAGTAATTAGTTTTTGCCAGGCATTAATCAGTCGCTTCCGCGTTTTCCCTTTGTTCGTGCGAACGCACCCCCTGCAGGGCAGCCCAGGGCCGCTGCTACCCTTGCGAGAAATTAGTCACATCCTGCCAACCGACGGAAAGTGGCTTTCGAATTTTTTTTTCACCCCCTCCGTCTCTTTTTCTTTTACTCCTTTCTTCTTTTTTTTTCACTGAATAAGTAGCCCGGCTGTGCGGTTGTCTTTTTTTTTTTCAGGGTTGGTAGCATGCCTAGGATTACCAACTATATGGATCCAATGCTTATATATATGTATATACGTATGCGTCTGGCAGACTCGACCGCATTTTCTAAACTGGCCATTATACCAACCCCCGAGTTTCGAAAGGGATGAAAGTTTCAACGAATTCGGTTCGCTGTGTGGGAGTAAAGTGGCGCGCGTTTAGATCGTCTGGGTTGGTAGACATGTAGATACGTGGATGGGCAGGTAGACGGATATAGAAAGCGACGAGGGCTGGATTCTCTAGGAGGGTGGAAAAGGCAGTTTAAACTCTTTTGGCTTATGCATTAACCGCATCTGGCGTGAAAGGACATTAGTCCGAGGAAATATAACGTCGGACCCGCTGCAAAAGCCACGCGGCCAACTTTCTTTGAAAGTTCGACCAAGATTTTAATTAAACGAAATTATTAAATAACAGTTCGCGACCGATCCGGGAATCCACGGGATTGGCAAGATGTTTCAACTGCGGTAAGAATTTATTATTGCCCCGTGATGAGAGGCTAAGGGTAGTTTCGCTACCGTGATATTAAATTCATTCGAAAGTTCAACGTTATTTCATACAGCACTGCCACAACCGTTAAATTCACTTTTGATAAAACCCATTTTCATTGTACCCAACGGGCTATAATATTGCTCAGAATATACATATTATTTGTCCTTATAAAAATAATAATCAAAAATTTTTATTTCATCCCCAAATTAAAGTTCCACCCCAATTTAATGTCACTGAGAAACAGACGAAATAGCACTTTTCCCGAAATTACCATAATTCAATAGCAGTTAAGAATCAGGATGAAATTAAATGTAAAAATTCTATTAAAAACTTTTAAATCAACTTTTCACTCGTTAACCAACCTCTGACCTTTCGATACTTTCATTTTTATCACCCTATATAAAAAAATGCTAAACCCTCGATACACGTAACGTCTACCAACGGCTTGTCGACATTATGGCAAAATATCGACTGAAACACCAAACAAAATTACTAGCACAATATTTCAATTCGCTTTGTGTTCGTCTCAAAGGAAAACAGTGATACCAACATACTAAACATAACATGCGAAATGTAATATTATAAAGTTAACAAAGCATAGAACAAAGTTACCACTTGGTTGCCAACATTACGAATCCCCACGTGGAGATGCCAGATACTGGAGGGTAGCAGTGACGTAACGCACGTGGTAAAGGTGACGTACTAGGTACCAAAGCTAATGAGAGGGAGAGAGAGAGAGGGAAACAGCGTTATATCATTAGAGAAAAGTAATAGCGGCGAGGTATTTTTTTCTTAGCGGCAACATAATAAACGCTAATATACCAGGTGTTGCTAGTGCGACAAGCCGTAATACGGTTGGGCGTTGTGGGATTTAAATAATTAGCATAATGAGGTGACGGTACCGAGCGTCGCGACGCTTCGCGTGTCTCTTGGAAACCACGTGAAACGAAGCGCACACAAGCGGAACCCTCGTCCGGAGCATGGAACCTGCAAGAGCCGGCCCTGAGCTCCAATTTCAAACCGCGTGTTAGTAACCGCTCGGCCGAGAATGGATGGCAGAACCTAACCGCCCCTTAGTAAGGCCTTCTCGTGTTACTAATTTATTATTAGCTATCAAAAGTTTACCTTGGGTTACCCCACTGGGAACGTATTACGATGCCGGCAGCTTCCTATACCTACCATTCAGCCCACTCGATCCACCCACCCACTGTACGCCTCCGAGATATATTAGCCATCGTGATTCCTACGAAACTCCAGTTGAATCCCATTAGTGTTCTAAGTTATTTTATACCACCCCTTTTTACCCCCTTTCTTTTTACTTTCGTGCCTTTCACATGCTTTTACTTACACCTTACTAACCCACTGGCCACTTGGTGCTGCCGGCTGTAGTTAGACCTAAGCTATTGCCTTGTGTCGATATTTAACGTAAATTTTTTATATTTTTCTTATCTACAGTCAAATATTACAAAAATTCGTTTTTTCTTTGTTGCAGGTACGTTTTCTGGGTTCTTTAAGGATTCCGAAGAGTTACTTATGGTGGTGTTTTTTTTTTTGGCTGTTGACAAGTGGGAAAAGGTACCATGACGTATATTTACGATGAAATTTGTATGAAGATCGTAGTTCGCTTTTTTACCGTGTGGCGGCGCTGATTACCAAGAATCACAATGGCGCCCTATGTAGAACGTCTCTTGGGTATAATAAACCTGACTTCGCGACTACTTCGTATAAAATGCCTCTTACTGCCTGTAGAGTAATCAGTGGAGAGATTATAAGAGCGAGCGGGAGAGTGAGTGAGAGGGAGAGGGAGAGAGAGAGAGACAGGGAGGAAAGACTACGTGAAATAATAAGAAGATAAAATAAATGAAAATGGCAAAGTGAAAGTCATCGCGATCGCGACGATAAACCACGGCGTTTGCTTTTATTGCGAGTGAAATATTTATATTTCATTTTGCCAAAAGTTCTGACGTCACGTAATTATCCGCAGACTGATGCAAAATAGTAGTTTCGCATACTGTATTCGCCGGAGTTAACAATGCCGAGGTTAATTAGCTCTCTGCTCCCACCTCCCTCCACGCCACCCCCTCGCCCATGTTATTCCGAAGGAAATAGCTAAAAAAAAATTTACCCAGACTATAAATCATTTCATCCCCCTGTCCTAGGTATTATCCCCTCTTAAAGCTACCCTCTACCAACCCTCTGCCTCTACTCACTGTAAAAAGTCCTCCGGGTCACGTCGCGTGCTACGAAGCTAACTTCGTCTGCTAACGAGGCCTTCTACCCGATGATGATTTTTTTCTCTTCCTTTCTCTCACTTAATCATTAACGTTCCCGCGTACCAATCTTTCGAATCATCGGCTCTATCACTTGCTTTCTCTTTCGTTGTATTTTCTCTCTCGCCCCTTTTCCTTCGCCTCCTTCGATCCCCTTACACTGACGTCATTCATCTCGAACCTACCAACATCCCTCGTTCCTCCGGGACACCCGGTACATAGAGAAACGTCGAACCACCTGTTATCAATTCAATATGATCTTGCAGGTCGATCTCTGGCAATTGATTTTTCAAAATTTAACCCTCATCAATCAGGATTAATCGTCGAGTCGAAATACAACAACGAAGGAAAATACAATAAAATCTTAAAAATCTCGATCGTCTCGTATCGATAGCGTGAAAAATTTTGATTTTATTTTTTTTTGCGCGAAAAAAAATTTCCTCGTGACGCAGGTGGTATATGACGTCACGGTATGACGTCATGAACATTATGCATAGACGATTATCTCGATAGGCCATGATCATGCAAATTGATACCAATAGCCGATAACAGTACCCCGTAGTATCAATTTGTCGTTTCTTCGAGAATGAGGTGAATATGGAGATATCAGCCGCGCGTAACGAAGCACTTGACGGGTCACGTGGGTTTTCAAAGGTCTCTTGGGGTCTCCCGCCCCAAGAGAAAAGAAAATAATCCGAGGCATCAAAGATCCACGTTTCATTCGATACGCAAGCCAACCGGGCTTGAGTCTAATAAGGTCGGTGGCGAGGCTCTCGTTCGCGCCAGGGGTTGTTTCGCTCGAGCCGGGTAAGGGCGAGTATAAATGTTAGGCCACCCCTTATAGAGGTGGCGAGCGCGTGTTATGTGCCTGACATTTAAATATCGTAGGCAGGGTCGGGGGTCTTCGGAGTTCTATCGATTGCGATTGCAGATAGGGCTGCTTGAGCCCACCCCTATAGACAACCCCTAGCCCATACTACCCATCTACCAGAGCACCCTTACCACCCCGATCCCTTACGGCCTAACCAAAAACCACCCCTTCTGTACTTCACTCTTCCTGCAAACTGTCCCTTTCGCTTCCACCCTTATGTCCCCATTGTTGCCCTCTTTGCTTTTCTATTCCTTCCGTTTCTCTCAAAAACTACCCCCTTCCGACGTTACGCACCTTGCCGCCACCCTTGGCGGCTCCCACTCGGCGAAACTATCTTATCCATTGCCACACGCGCAACCCCCCCCTCCCCCACTGGCCCTCCTCATGCCACCCTCCCTCACGTACAACACGCACGCACGACTTTCACCCCCTGGCACGAGTTAAGGGTGGCTACGATAAAGGAACTCACATCGATTACCCTACTACGTCCACTTGGGTTAATACTCATTGGACGTTCATTTACGTAGAAATCTGTTTTATCGACTTAGTCTACTATTTCGTATATCAGCGTTCACCTGTCGGACGGCAGTACAGTGGCAATTGTCGGGAGAGGGGGAGGGGGTCGTCGAAAGATATGGCGAAGTCGGAACGACGACCGGCAAAGATCAATCTAGACAAAACATAAATATGGACGCAAGGAGCTTAGCTCGTAGACATAATAATATGCCGGTCGGTAGGTAACACGCGACTGGTACCGTACCAGCTGCATTGATACACAGTTTAAACTTTTCGTAGGAATTGGCTTAGTCGAAGCCAGAAGTTACGTGGGATTTAAGGGTGGTTCTGGGGGGATGCGTCGTTACAGTATCATTGCAGAACCTGAACGTAAGGAACGAGGGAACAGAATCATATAATTTTGTTAGACGGCACACTTTGCGAACTGATCTCAAACTGGTTTAACTTTCAACGGCATCAATCACTCTTGATTCGCCCTTATTTCTCTCCCTGTTTCAATGCTTTGTTCCATTGATCAATTGCGATCTGATAAAGTATTACTTTTATAACTATGGCTGGAATTTTTTTTTCCAGTGACTGTACCCAAGCGCTGGGCAGATATGTAACTGTCTGTATCTATGACCTGTGTAGGATCTAAATAGAGATTGGGAACGTGATATAGTCCCAGGATTTTGTATGATCTTTATGTATAGTGCATTTCTGCTTTGGTACGTAGACAGACTGTATGAACTTCTACGGCATAGACTATAAACGTATGAGACTCTCCTTATCGTGATATATCCCAAAGTCCGGAGTTAATTTTATTAACGTGGGATTTTCGTGCTTTGGATCTAAGAACGGCACGTCGTGTTCGGGAGTTTTCGCGCGAGATTTGAATTGCTGGAGTAACCTAAATTTTCCCGGGGAATCTGTATCAAGTCTTCGTTCGGCACTCTGCCAGATGATGGTTAGTCATTGGGAGATAATATCCTGGGAGGTCTCGTTACTGATTTTGGGAAAATTTTGATGTAATCATGATTTGATTGTATTTTGAAATTTCTTTTTGGAGACCTCAGGTATTTTTCTTATCTCTAATAATTTATTCCCTGGTAATATCCCGTCGAATGCTCGCCATTTATATGTCCGCCCTTATTTGGCACATGCCATTCCACGGTCTTGAGAAATTTTCAATCAAACATCAGGAATTCCTTGGTGCCGTCTCCATTGAATGCCACGACCGCGAATAACGCCAGGGCTTGTAGTGCGAATCGACCAAGGCATCTTCTCATCTGTTCGGCCATCTGCCTGACGTTCTCGAGCCAGCTGGACCAATTTCGAGAATTGCGTAGAAGAAGCTGGTTGGCTTTATCTCGGATGTAATGGCGCCCTTGGGAAATTATAATTTGACGTTTAATAAGGCAGACGAATATTGATAAAAAAAAGTGGATTCGTCAAAAATTTTGTGACGTCATGCCAATAAACGGGAATTCAAAGTAAAGCAGTAATCAAAATTAATTTTGACTAGACAGCAAGGATGCTGCGACAGTAAGTCAAATCCGAGAATCCTCAAGTTTTATTTATTCAACGGCGCCTAAATGGACGTCGTTGTGAGGGTCGTCGCGACGCTTTGTGAAATCCGTTTTCGCGCACGGTAATGAGCATTTATAATACTCTGATATTAACATACTGACATACCTTCGTATGTTGACGGACGTCGATCCTACACCCAGCCTCTTCGCACTCTCCACTTCGCACCGCTGATGCGAAAATAAAAAAAAAAAAAATTTTGAATTACCTGATACATTTTAATTACAATCATGCTTGACTTTCAAAAAAAATTTTTTTTTTCAAAACAATAATTATAATTTTTATTCGAATAATATGGTTTAAATTTATTCACGTCCCAGTTGACTGTTTCGTGGTTACTGGAACAAGGGATGGGCTGTGATTGACGTTAGCTGACTCTACCCTGAATAGAAGTCTGTGTATACGACTGGGGCGTGTTGCTTCAAAGGTGAGGTTAGGTTCTACGCGAACGGCCTGTGGTAGTGGAGATCAGCCGTAAGGGCTTTTTCGTGGGGATGATTGTCGAAAGATGGGGGTAACCCGGTTGGACGGCGTCCAGGCGCTCGGCGTCCCGACCAGCTGATCGGCCGATGGTGCTCCCGTTCTCGAGGGATGGGGGTTGTAGTCGTCGCGGCGCCATGACGCCTTCCGTCCCGACGCTACGTACGTACCCAGCCAGAGTACCGGGATCGCGACGGTCGCTCGTAAAACCAAGTTATTAGTTACCGTTGGGTACAATGCGAAAACAGCCCGTTAAATCACACATTCAAAATGCTCCTGCCGCACTGTTATGCAGAAACGTACGATGGACAATCTACGACCCTTAAGTTACAGCCATCCCCCCGACCCCCGACATCCGGTAATACACCACCTACGTTATCCAGCGGCTTAGATCTTGACTGTGCCCGTAAGGGTCGTTTTCAATGCGCCGTTTGCTCATCCAGAAAGTTTTCCGACGTCGCCAGCGGATGGGAATGAAAACTGCCATTCTTTGGCAAAGCTTCTCTCCACGCGAACAATAAAGGGTTATGTGCTCGCGCAGGGGTATACACGAGGCTGACCGACTGGGAAGTCTCTGGGAGATGGCCGGAAGTACGTCATACAGGAAGTGGAAGATTTGCTGTTCTAATAGTCTCCATCTCGAGTGAAGTGGAATGGAGTCGAGTGGTGACTAGTGGAATATGGAGTTCAGATTTTTCCTTTTAGGGGTTGTCAGAGGGGGTGAGCTTGCATTTTGACAAAGGGGTTTTCTACTTCAGCGTGTTTACCGCCCTTCGAAACGATCCGTTCGATATACTCTCGTTTAACCGACTATTAATCTCTTCGGCTACCAACCCCTAAATGCCATTTAGGGGATGATTCTGATGGTAGACGATGTCGTACGAAGAGATACAAGCTCATATGCCGATCTATGGTCCAGCCGTTTAGTTGATGAACGTTCTCCGAGATTCTTGAGAAAATGACGTCATTCGAACCCCCTCAAGAATTCCACCCCTAGAAATGTATCTCTATCAACCCTTGTCTAGACTTACCCTTTACTCGTTTGGGTAGAAATCGAGTATAAAGTTTTGCCCGGTATACTCAAGGCTCATTTCCGCTTGATCGGACTCCGCGAGTCATCGGTTCTCCGAACCTGGTACCAATGATAATTAGTACATCAGACCAATTCACATGGACCAAGAGGTAG
The DNA here is from genome assembly GCF_000341935.2 of Cephus cinctus. Taxonomy (NCBI): domain Eukaryota; kingdom Metazoa; phylum Arthropoda; class Insecta; order Hymenoptera; family Cephidae; genus Cephus; species Cephus cinctus. Next base: position 134,408 of record NW_014332893.1, on the reverse strand, counting down.
AGTTAGGGTCGTTCGGTGAATTCTCCAAAGAAATTAAATCATCCCTCGACATGGATCGTGTCCGATCCATCTTTTTCATCCCCTCGATTTGCTGCCCCTAACGAGAGCCACGTCGTGTTCTCTCACTTTCCTTCTCTTTTTCATCCTTTTTTCTTTCTTTTGCTCCCCTGCCCCTAATTCCTTTCATCCTCAAGTCGAACTTACAACCTGACGCTTCATCAGCCATGAAATGCCCTCGCACCAAGAATTAGTACTCGTTAGTCCCTGGGAATCAGCGAAACTAGCCCAAGGAGCCAAGTGAAATCTATTAGGTGGAGCAAGAAAATCGTACGTGGTCGAAAGTGGTTAAACCCGTATATAACCAGACACGTGTAGTCCAGCCCGAGAGCGATAAACAAGCCTTTGGCCAGTGGTAGCAGCCCCTGACAGTCAAGACTAGAGATCCCATACGGTACATGGATCCTTTTCAAATCCAGTTAGAAAGTTACCAACTGAACTCATCTAACGTACAGCTTCCCACCAGCCAATCGGATCAGAGACAGAACCGCCGTACAGCACCCGAATCTGGCTTTGCATATGCGCCAGGCTGATTGGCAGCTGTCGATTCCCATGACACGCGGGACAATGTGGCTGGGATCGTTTGACGAAGGGTGGCAAATGGACCCAGAATTAAGGGTAGGTAATAGTCACGGCTTCGGATCAGACGGAGAGCCTAGGGTGTCTATTGGTCAATCACAACTAGGTTAGGTCGGAGCGCCGGAACGTAGACGGCGATTCAGGGGAAATGTCAAACGCCACACGGGCATCTAGGGGGGTGGCTACGTAGGGGATGAAGGCTTTTTCGCAACCCTTAAAGCCGCCCGAGGAAGCGAACGAAGAGGAAGCAGAAGTGGCATGACGTAGCGCGGTATGGTACGGTACGGTGTGTGTCCGATGTTATCTGTGGTTGCCATGGGGATGCTATTGATTGGCCGACGCGCCGACAGACGTCACGGGCGTCGTGGCGCCACTCTGACTATTGCCCTCCCTTCGCCTCCCACCGGCAAGACCTCGTACCGCCACCTCCTACTATTCCCTCTTTGATAACCCTCCTACCTTATGAACCTCCCCTCCCCCTCCCCCATCCCCCTAAATACTCAAGCCCTGAATCCCAACCCACCGACGCCCTCCCTCCTCTTCATCCCCCTCTGTAACCTCGTGGAACAGCCGTGAGCAAAACTGCCCCCTCCAGTTCCACATCAGCTGAGCGTCCCGACGCTACCCGACCTTTACCCACGCTACGATTATCAACCCGGGACTTCCGGCCAAGATTGATCCTCGTGGGATTCATCCGCGACGACGCTACGCGTCGCGACGCCTTCTCGAGCGTATATGATTTATGCTCTATCGTAATGCTATCTCCCTCTACCTTCTCTCTCGTACCCACGCTTCTTTCCCTTACTCCCGTCTTTCTCTGGCTATTTGCGGACCTTTGTACCAGCAATCACGGCTCATTGATCTATCGATACTCCGTGTTACTATGAGGTAATAATTCTTCCGTTCTGTCTATGGATCCTTTCTCGAGCTTGTATCCTTTTTTCTTTTTGCAAGCAATCTAAAAATTTTTACAAAAGATTCTCCCTCGTTCGCAGCATCCTACCCTCTCACAGCTTCCTTGTAAGTATACATGCAAGGTGCGGCGAGCTATTCGATGCTTCTTGGGCTTTTCCCATTAACTTTTCTTCGAATTTTTTTTTTCTTTTTTTTTTTCGGCGATTGTCAACCGCAAGACCAGAGCTCGTTGAAAAAAAAAAAATAAGATAAAAAGAAAGGTGTATCGCAAGGGTCACGTAGGAAAGAAAGGAAGACGAAGTCCTTGCGAAATGGGGAAAGAGAAACGAAACTAATTAAGAATTGACGTCGTCGTATCTTGTGGTAACGAAGACGTTTCCCCTTGGGGCGTTGATGAGTCGGCGGCGAGCGAAGGAGACGGGAATCGATGTATTGAAATACGTTGCTTCGACGAAGCGACTGCACTACCGATTCGCTACACTTTTCACCCGTGAGAATATAACGAAGCCAGCGTCAATTTTGTTACGTTTTATCCGTTTCCCTATTCTCTCTTTGTCTCTCCTTTCGCGGATCCATTCGCTTTAATTGTATTTCTCTTTTCACGTCCAGCGTCTCTCGTCTCGTTCCGTCGCGACGGATATTCGCGTCGTTACGATTTATCGGAGGATCGTAAATTCCGCGCGTAATCCGAGACTTACTCCATAAAAAATCGTCCGGGATCCCTTGTCGGGATAATCCGCACGAAGAAAGAGAAAGAAAAGACAGTGAAAAAAAAAAGAATAAAAATAAAGAGAACAGCGAACGAAGGGCTGGAGAGAGGATGCTTGAAAAGTATGGCAAACCATATACAGTGGTGATTACCCAAAAGATGCTTTTTCTTTAATATTTATACGTAGTGTGTATTTTTTTTTTTTTTTTTTTTTTTTTTTTTTTTTTTTTTTTTTTTTTTTTTTTTTTTTTTTTTTTTTTTCAGTATTCTTAATCATTTTTAGTCTGGCTCATTTTTAGTCTCCTAAGATATCTATGACGACAGTTACGCTCGAGACTCGCCTTGAAACTACGAGCGTTAGTACAGCACGTAATATATGTATATCTCTGTAAGTAGATTGTTGAGAATTTTCAAGAGGCGAATTTCGATAGATTTTCTCGCCAATTTTATTGCACCTTCTTTACTTTCGACAACCACCACTACCTATTACTACTGCTACTAACGTTACTATCAGTCAGTGTTATTTTTCCTATTTGTACACCGAATCACTGAGATGCACCAGAAGCACAGCAATGCCTGCGATAGCTGCTGCTGCAGCAGCAATAGTAGCGGCAGCAGAAAATCTCAAATAAATCCTTTAGTAATCCCACGACGCTCCTTTCAGCCAGTCCGGATTTCCACTAGTGACTTTTACGCGACGCCACGAGTTTTCCCCGTTCCGCAATCCTGGCCCATCGTCAATGCATTTCATTCCAATTCATTTGTACCGTCGTTAGGATACTCTTCGACGTTCTATGTATATATATAGCATTCACTTTTCATTATATACCAAATGAATTTTCCGCTTGAATTTTCCACAATAATTCTGTAATCAGGTACTGATAACAAGATAGCAGTCCTAGTATTGACTATAGGAATAATAGTAGTAGCACGTATACTGTTACGGGATGGATCGACAATTCAAGAATGGCAATTCAATTGGAACTCTGACTAATGGGAAACTACGTGAGTCCGTGCTAAGTTCGTCTGATCAGTCATTTCCTCATCCACTTACATTTTCTCGATCGTTACCCGGCGACGCCTGTCGTCGGGTCAAGGTCGGAGAAGTGTGGCACCACGTGACACGTATAATTTTCAACAAACAAACCTTAGTCAGGACGATCATCAAGGTCGACGTAGAAGAACGACCTCGTCGGCGTCTACCGGAACGTCGGTATTGAGAAAACTTCTTTGCTGCAAACAATATAAGGGTTGTTTGGGCATCTGGCGATGGGCGCCATGGCGAATTTGTTTTCTTCTCCAACCCTTACGGATATCGATTCAATCAAGAGTCTCGTAGGCTATATCAATTTTTTCCTTATTGTCCTACTTCTACGGAAAGTGCTAGTTGGGGGTGAGAAATTTGTCGAGGGCGTGTTTACTCGAGTATGAAATGAAATACTGATAAAGAGCGAAGGACGGCGAGAGGGGGTAATAAATATAAAACTAAATTCTAAGGGATGAAGTGTTTGCCCTATAAAAGTCGCTGGAGAACAAAAATTGTCGGCCTACAACTATATATATATATATTTTATGGGCACGTCAACCTGGGTTAACCAACCCCCCGTTAACTTTCATATTTTCCCTCGGCCACGCGAACCATCAACCGTTATAAGCAGAATCAACAGTTAACGCTTTTTCATACACAGTGAATCCCCAATCACAAGACCCAATTACGTACAGTGGATAAAATACGAGGAAATCTCGTGTCGATTCCAGGAATTCTCACAGATATTAAATCCCGAAATCTCTTGGTGATTCGTATTGAGACCTCGTTCGACGAAGGTCACGTGAACACCTTGTTAAGTTTCCTATAATTTTTTTTTCTTTTTTTTTTCAAAATATAGCAATACCGTTTTTATTCGGATGACGTCATGACTTTTTTCTTAATTTTCGAAATTTTCCACATTTCTTTACGATGGCTGTTACTCTCTATCCCACCAGTAGATGGTGCTCGGTTCCATATTTTTTTATTCCCCTGTACTTTTTTTTTCATTCCTCTCAAAATGAAATTTTGACGAGTTTACCGGCACGGGGGTTATGTGATCCCAAGAGCGTATCGATGCAAGGGTAGTTTTCGTCTTTCCGTACTCCTTTTCAACCCTCCTCCCTACATCTCTTACCACTAACATCCACAGCCCAAATATCTTACCCTTATACTTTCATATATGGTCTTACACGAGATATATATATATATATATATATATATATATATATATATATACACCTTCCTACGTGGAAAGAGAGTTAGGAAAGAGAATCTCGTACAGAGAGAAGGGACCTAAAAAGACGAAGATCTTGGAACGACTCCCAAGGGCATGGACCAATCAGGTAGCCGAAGTACTCGAGCTCAAATGCGTCTCCACACACGTGTATTTCAATGCTCATATGTATATATATGCACCCGTACATGCTGACGTATGTATTAAGAGTGTCTGCCAGGAGAAGTTTGTATACTTGGTTATTTAGAAACGCTCCTTTTTTTTTATCCCAAATTACTTCTTTCAGGGTGTATCTACCCCTTTGGTATAAGTGGCTTCATCCTTGGTGCAGAAATTAATTAGGTGTAGGAATTCTTGATCCAAGCTATCAATATCTAATGGAGTACGAAATTGAACATTTTTGTAAAACCGTTTTTTTTCAAATCCTCCAGTAAAATATTTACGTTTTTTGTGTCTACACTGACCGGTCCAAGAGGGTAGGTAGACGATCCTATCTTCGAATCCTATCATTTGTTTCGAGTGACTTTTTGGGGATGGTGGGTGGGTGGGCGCAAAGAAAAAGGTAGCGGGATGGGAAGGCGGGGCCCTGTGCTTTTTCGAAAACCGATAACTTTTAGCGGCAGTGTGTAAATGGGTTATATATATATATATATATATATATCGAGTAGCGTGTCGACTTCCCATCTCTTTCTGCCTGCCCAGAAGTGAATTTCTACCTTTACCCTGTTCCACCCCATTCCTTTCTCAGACTTCTCTCGCTTCCTCTTTTTTCCACCTTCCCCATCATCCCCTTTGGCGCAAACGCTTTTTGCTGCAACGTTCACACGTTTCTTTTTTCGAAGATACCTTTAGCACTCGGTCGCTTTGTTACCGTATCTAACAAGAAGTCACTAATTTCTTTTTCGACACACCGCAGAGAACCACCTGCCCAGTAATAAATTCCCATGGAAGCATCAATTTGGCGTTCTCGTTATCTTTTTCCTCCCCCTTTCAAAATCATTGACATCGCCAGATCATTGAACAACCCCCGAGTAACTTTTTGAAACGTCACTGGCGCGGATGTTGAATAAAAAATTTTTTTTTGAATCTCAATATCGGGATTAATTTTCAAAAGTGCCAACCATCGCGCCAAATATTTATTTACCCCGCGGAAGCGAGTGAATGACTAGGGGGTGGTTTTTGGGTTACAGGGTGGTATACGCGATTCGAAAAGCAGGGCTGGGAGTTTCAGTTTCGGGGTGATCTGTGGCTCCCTGGTCGTGAGAATCGATGCCGCCGGCCTCCCAATAACCATACATCGCTCGGCTATCACTCCCTGGAGTGTAGACCACCTAACCACCCTTAGTACCACCCCTCCGCCCCCTATCGCCAAAGTCATCCCCGCCTAGTAGCCCTATCGCCCATCTCTACCTACCTTATTACAAATAGCCGCTACGTATGTGCGAGCTGGTTTTCCTGAAAAATTGCAAAAGACCCATCGTTATTCCTGCAGCGAAATGGCGTCTTACCCTGTCGACCCCATACGGCATTGACGGCTTATCTGGAGTGATACCTACCCCCCTCACTTCCCTCCTCATCTCCGACGTTACTCAGCTCCTCTTCCTCCATCCTGATCATCCTACTCAGGATGGAATTTCGCTCCCCGGAGGATTGTCAACTCCTTCGAGAAATTCCAATATGGATGTTCGACCACTTATCCTGCATATCCATTCATACTTTTTGCACACACTGTATGCAGCGCGACTATCGACTTTGAAGTTAAATATTTTTTGATGTATTTGAAAATATCAAAAATCAATTCACAAAAATTCGATAAGATCGCTTACCCCTGGTGTATTGTCCAAGTTTATGACTGATAACATTTTTTTTTTTATTAAAATTCAAAATTCGACAGTGTCCCGTTTCAAACATTCCCGCCAATTTTTCACAGTTGCATTATCATATTCAGCATATGAGCCCCACGATTGCAGCGCAGGGTTTCGTTTGTCGTAACGCGAAATGCGATATCGGTGTCAAATAAATGGAGTTTAATTCGCGCTTTCCCAGCGATACGAGCCGTCGGGGTTTGGCGTTGGGGGCGGCGGGTTCGGTAGAGTCCCGTGGGCTAGACGGTATCCAAGAGAGACGAAACGAGGGAGAGAGAGAGGGACAAGGCGATACACGCATTTAAAGAGTGAGGGAGATAAGCATACAAGAGATATATACCGAGAGGAACGCCGCAGGCTAAGCAGACAGTCCGTATGTTTCCACGGCAGTATTTATGGAAATGAACTGAGTTAGTTTGAACCCTCTTTTCGTTCTGTCTCATCCTCTCCCCCCCTCCCTCCCCCCTCCCATTTCGTAGGGGATGAACGGCATAGATACCCACCTACTGCTCTTGCACCCAGCCGTAGCCCCGTAGTAGCAGCTGCTACTGCTGTTTGCCCACCTAATTACGCGGAATTCATAAGTTACTCCCTCGAACGAGCCGCTTGCGAAACCACCCTCTGGCGACGCCACTTTACTCTTATAATAATTCCGGTATGGAATTGCCGTCCCGCATCTTGCCATCCCCCTTGTATCGCGCTACGGCCGATTATACAATGTAATAATACAGTAGCTCGCTGATTTTCTTCGCGAACAATTCAACTTCAACATGTAATTTGAATCGTTGTTATTCAAATACGAAAATACATTTATTATAATTTTCGATAATGTTACAGTCATTCCCAAGTATTACCCGCTCATTGTCTTTACATTGACTGTACCGTACACGTGATACAGATAAAGTTACTACGGACGCACTGTATCAGATGACGGTGCGTTAACGTTAATAAAAAATGTTAAAATTTTACAAAGCTGATTATATTTCCTAATTTGATACAGACTAGAAATTTTTTCAATTTTCTTTTATTCCCTGGACTAGGTAAATGATACCGATAGAGTTACTTCGGACGCACTGTACTTCAAGTTATGAGGGGTCGGCATTATATTCCTCCAGGCACTTTTGTGTCTCGCGACTTCAGTTGTCACTTCTGCATTCTACTTGCAACCTGTTGCTTTCTGTCTCTCCTTTCTCTCTCTCTCTTACTCTGCTTCATTCGTACTCTGTATTTCTATCTCATTCTTTTCCTTCAGCTACAAGCCTAAGCTTCATCCCACTCACGGTACTTGCTCATGATCCGTTCCTGGAGTGCATCGTACTTCCCTCTCTACCCTGTAAACAAGCCTGTTTTCTTAATACCAATCAAGCAATGCACTTGCACCCAGCGCACCCTGTCTTTTCAAAAGTGCAAGTGCACTTCGTCCAAAGTACAAACAACCACTGCCCAGTGGATCTAAACGACAAAATTATAGAGCGAAATTGAAAACTCGATGCATCCTCAAGTGGAATAACACAGTTGGACCCAGACCGTCCAGCGCATCTAAAGTAATCATAATATTTGATTCCTCATCCAGAAAGCTTTCAGGTCCCTTTGTATCGTCATTGTATGACTAGTCTGGTATACGTCTATTTCTAGTCTCAGAAAGTGCCTGGTAATACGTAAGAGAGGAATAGTTCATTCTGATGCAATACGCACGAGTCATCCGATTTGAAAGGTTCTTAGGGTCGATGCATCGTGATCCGGGGGGTTCGCGGTGCTGAACCAGGGGTAGGTTACTGTCTCTTTATGTACCCCGTAATGACGAGAACGTTTTTGAACGAACGTAGTGACTTAACCGGGCACTTGAAAGTACCGGGGAATAGCAGGCGAAGGGGTATTAATAAACGATAACGTTTCTTGGTGGAGCAAACAATGTGCAAGGGTAACGAAGAGGCAGGGGTTGTGTCTACATACGGGGGACCCTTAGTCTTTTTGAAGGTACCGACACTTAAGGGTGCACTAAAGTCGAGTACCTTCTGGAGGACCAATGGGGTTGGTCGAGCGTGTCCTTTGGCAATTTTGATCCTCACCCTTTATTTTTTTTTGACTTTGCACATAACCGAAATGGATGAGGGTTGCGGGGTTTTAATAGGTGTACGTTGTGTAGTACGTGTACAGTGTGATATATGTGGTATGCCAGGGGATAAGGGTGAGACGGGGCAACGTAGGGTGGGTTTGCGGTTCTCTCAATTTAAAAACAAGATGATTAATATTCTCCGCTCCGCGTGTTCGTGGTTGATGATGCGGCCGAAATTTACTCCCTTGTCCCTTTCGTTTCGCCATCTTTTTTTTTTTTTTTTTCTTGTTTTTCGCGAACACTAGTTTTTTCTCTCTTGCTCCGATAGTGGACTCTTGGTTTTTATCTTCGTCCGACACTCACGGTCCGTCGACCTGTAGGGGATTGGGCGTAGGGGTGGGTTTCGACTATAATTATTTTGGCGCCAGTCTGACGAAATTGTCGTACTGTTCGCGGCGATAAAGTCCCGTTTACGATCTCGTTGACGGAAGAGAATATTCGCAATTGGCGTATGTCACATACGCAGTGTACTTTGCACTTGGAATACAACACGTATGCTTAATGGGTGGATATGAATTTTGCAGCAGTGATTAATTCGTAGGTGTGTATTATTATTTTGATTCGGTACGTGCTATGCTGGTGGGTTATGGCGTGGCGGGAAGTTTGAAATTCTTTTGATGATGGCTTTGCTATGTAATTTCAAAGTCATCAAAGAAATTATTTCGAAAAGTTTTTCTTAGTCGATATTACAAAGTTCGAACGTGATTTATTATTCTTAGAACAGTCGGGTTACTGGGATTTTGGCTTATGACGTAATTTTTTAATTAATTACATATGCATAATATCCATTGCACCTAACCTACAAAGGTACGTGGAGTGACCTAGCACGAACTTACTTTTTTGTTAGCTTCGTTCACTTTGCCTTTTTCAACCCTTGGAACTAAACGTTGAAATATGGGCTGAGAATAAAAAAATTTTTTCAAATATTCACACGGCCACGCAGTTATTTGCAAAAATTCTCAAATGGCAATTCATTATGGTTTAATGACCAGAGTGAATTTGCCTCTGCCGGAAGTTACGGCCATTGTCTCTGGAGCGCCGCGACGACTTCCGGCATAGCAATCTTTCGCCAGGCCCGGCAAAATCCCGTATGCGGATTTCAAATTAGGCAGGGGGCAGGTGCTCGCGCACCTGGACTCTACTGCAAAGGGAATAATATATCGGTGTAACCAGCGTACGTGGAGAAGGCCCGTGAATTGGATTGCATTACGTGTTATTCAGGTGCCTTATAATTGTATCACACCTGTGGAATACAGGACTTGTAGAAATCAGCTGCCGACCGAGTGATCGAGCAGATTAGGGTTAAAAATTTATATATTTATTTTTAACCAAAAAAAAAAGTAAAAAATTTCACCCACCCCCAGAACGAGCTCGTTCACCATCATTTTCATATTTATTATCTACTCTTTTTTGTTCTCAACGAACCGCAGGCACGGAACGCAGCTGTAACTTAAATACCAAAGAACTGCCTGTCCTTGTTTTTGGAGTAAAAAAGGAATGCAAATCCAAAAGTAATACCGAGTTTAATAATCGCCCCTCGCGCAAATGTAATTTGTCCGTTGCGACGTTTGCGATAATTTCCTCGGGATTTACGATACAAATGAGGATTAGGCTATGCGAATTAGGAATTGCGTAAGGTTTCCCAGGGTTAGATGATAGGGACAGGGGTGGAACTAAAGACGCCACTGAGCCACGTTATGAATAATGCACAGGTACACGAGACGAGACTTCGGCCTTTCAATCTTAATTGTATTTTAATTACTTTGATGGCACCGCGTCCCACAGAAGTGAAATGACAGAATGTAATTGTGAGACAGTAACAGAGAAACCGAGAGGGAGAGTGAGAGAGAAAAGGGGGAGCGAGAGCGAGATTAAGAGAGAGAGAGAGAGAGAATCCAATTAATTTGATAGAACGCTTTGGGCCTCGTAAACTAGGGTACAACCATAGTAAACGTCAGTTTACATGTAAATATTTAAGAAAGAAATATCGTATATCAAAAATATTCAGTATACCAATGACAGATCGGTAAATGCAAATTGGTATAAATAATTAAAAAATAATAATAAACGTACAAAACAAAGCATACAAATATAAAACAGAAATCATAAATACTGAAAAAAAAAAAAAAAATCTACAAGAGAGGGTAGTGAGAGGGATGATTCGTATAAAGAGAAGAATGATGGTGCAGGCAGAATCCTTTTTATCGGGAATCGTATAATTATCGCCCAGCCCTCGACGTCGCCTGCGAGCAGGTTTGCTTTCAAGGATCTTTACGTCGTTCCGTTGGCACAGAGAGACGCGTCGGCGTCCTTTGATGTCTACGAAGACTTTTGCCACGATGGAAGACGCCACCCAGCCATAAGGGATGTTGGCTTTGCCGTGGTAGCAACGGAGAACAAGAAAACCTTGAGAAATGGTTCTAAAGGATTTGGTGTGTTCCTTTTCTTTCTTTTATTTTTTTTTCTCTTTAATTTCATCTTTCTCGTTCCCCCTCTACTCTCGTCGATCCCCTCGGTCGTCTTACTATACCTTACCTTACCTTCCCATCATTTTTTCTTTCTTTCTCTCGGGTAACATCTACACAGCATCTTGGTACTTTGAGAAAAAAAGATATTCATGGCTTTGAAAGTCTTCCTCTTCGGGGTAGGCATCCCTTACAGTCAAGATCGATCCTTGCAACTAGACCCACTTGACGGGTCAAATACGCCGAATTGCTATTCTTTGAGAACCTCTTGCCCACACCCCCTACCGTCAAAACCCTCTGACCTTCCGAACCCACCCCCTACTTTAAAACGCAGCATCCCTCCTAACGTCTTGACGCATCTGATACAGCCAAACGAACGTTCTGAGGATTCTATGTATTTCTTATATAATTCTTATTTATTATATAAAAAAATTTCTTATATAAAAAAATATCTCTATAAAATTTTACATTTTTTCGAAACTTAATATTAGATCTAATAGGGGTTTTTATTATGATCGGTAAAAAATCGATTTTAATTTTCAAAACGTATTTCGAAATTCTAATAGGATCGTTTGACGCACGCAGCCAGACGCGAATGATTCCATTAGGCGGCGAGCCGCGGTTAACGCGATGCGGCTAGTGCGGATTCTGTCAGGATGTAAGGGATGAGAGAGGGGTGGGTGTGAGCAGGGGGTGGATGAGATGATGGAAAAGGATGATAGTGACGAAGTGCGACGATGAGGGAAATAGAGTGGGTGAGAGCTGTATTAAATCCGTGTCTCGGCTCTTTGGATTCCAGGAGGGCGGAAGGAGAGGGTTGTTTCGGAAGGCGGAAAGACGGAGTGACGGGGGTTCATTTTGCTCGTTGAGCTTGGGGGCAGTGACGGCTCGACGAGGGCCCCCTATTAATTCGTTTAATTGTGCTGACGAATCAAACGCTAAGAACTCGAATCCCCGGACTCTCGTGCAAATTATCGTCAATTCTCAAGCCCTCCCCTTAATGCCGAATGCAAGGGGTGCGGAAACTTCCAGAATTGTAGGTATAAGGGTGGAATGGAACGCTGGCGGTTAACGCTTTAGGATAGAATCAGAGGTTGGCAACCCTTAGGCTCAAGTGCTCCGGACTAGGTCTGCATGCTGCACTAGACTCCAGGGTGCTTCAACACTCCCCCACGCTCTCCCCCCGCCCCATACCGCATCCTAGAGGTATTCATTAAACGATAACTCAGTTTTCACGAAATTATTTACTGCTCACCCTTATCGTATTACACACGTAACCACGTACACGTCGATTCTACACAGTCAATTGTATATCAGCCTTTTCCTAGTTACGCACCCCGATAACCCATCCCGTGACAGATCCGTAAGGGTATGAGATAGAGAAAAAGAAATTCAAAATTTTTTTCAAAATTAAAAAAATTTTATAAAGTTATCGCTCGCCACGTGTCTCCAGTCGAAAGCATTGCCAAAGGATATATACGCCAGTCTCAAAATGATCTCGTAGTAGCTGCACAAAGTCAGTCTCCGAGGGAGGCCGAGCTTTCGCGAAGCGTCTTGTAAAGCGGTCTGGCTAATCTGAGCTCTAACCACTTCGGCGCAGGAGCCATACGTACACGTAGTAAGGTTTTCGAGTAGAGGGTCGTGAGTGTAGCTACTTGATGCCTTCAGTGCCTTCGGTGCTTTCAGTTTTCAAATTAACTCGCCGTCGTCGTCGCCACGACGTCTGCGGCAACAAGGTCGACACTTCAGAGAGTTAGGATCGTCAAGTACACAGTCTGCGCTGTCTGGGTATCCACAGGCATAGACTACTGGGTAGCAAGAGTAGAGACATTGGTTGTGTCGGGTTTAGAGCAGTGGAAGGGATGGACTGGGTGAAGGGGGCTGAAGGTTTGTCGCTACTTGCGGACGACAACTCCAAGTCTAAAACGTGACCAACCTGCCCGGAACCGCATCAAACTACCCTCACACCAATTCCGGTCCTCGTACCATTTCGACGCTCAAACCATCCCCTAACAATGTTCACCCTCTTCTCACTTTTATTACTTACGTGAACGTTCTACGATAATGGCGAAACCTAGGAAGTACTGCGAGCCGTCGTATTTCAAAGTCGACATTGTTTTTCCATCAGCGTTACTCTTGGGGGGTTGTCAAAAAATATTTTACTTTTTCGAGATGGATATAAATATATTTCTTTTTTCTCCTTGTCACGGGAAACAAACAACTTCTTATATAGCGATCTTATATTCATCCCCTATTTAAATATATGCCAACCTTACCCCTGTAACACGTTATTTTCCACGAACCTCCTAATCCTGTTAAGGGTTGTAGAAGCCTCTTTAAACCTTCTCAGAGTGCTCGGTGCTACATTGCTTTGCGATGAAAGTGATGCGCTAAGGAATTTAGACTATAATGTGAAACAGGTCGTAATGACCTTGTTTATTTTGGAAATTTTTCAAAATCGAAATCTAAGATACGTTTTGATTTAAACCTCTATGGGCCCGTATAACTTTCAGGTCACATTTTAATTTATCGACATTTTACAAAATAATTATGACTTGTGGCCGGTGTGACTTGAAAGTCACATAGTAAATATATCGCAATAAAATTGTTTAAACGGAAAAATTTATTTTCATTTGCATATATAGGTTTATAATTTCTGATTTTACGTTCCCACAATTTTGTTGGAGTTAAAACAAAAAGTCGGCCCATAGAGGGTTAAATTATTTGTCGTGAAATTATTTGTTGTTCGTTCCACGAACCTCCCAATCCTGTTAAGGGTTGTAGAAGCCTCTTTAAACCTTCTCAGAGTGCTCGGCACTACATTGCTTTGCAATGAAAGTGATGCGCTAAGGAATTCAGACTGTAACGTCAAGCAGGTCGTAATGCCATTGTTTATTTTGGAAATTTTTAAAAATCGAAATCTAGGATACGTTTTGATTTAAATTATTTGTCGTTGTGCGAGTTTCCTATATATGTATATAGATAACCCAGGAGATATCGTTTTCCGAAATTAAGGCAAATTGTGTGAAGCTTGGCGGCGTACGACGTTATTCCCGTGCGAAATCGATATGCAAATCTAGGCGCAAATCCTAGTAATCTTGCAGCCGCCCAACCCCCGAGCATCCAATAGAATAGGGGTGGCTTTAGCGGGGCACCTTGGAGAGCGAGGAAAACTAGATGCTAGAATGAGGATCGGGATAAAGACAAGGGACAGTGAGGTTAGGGGGTGTCACGGGGTGAAGGAGGAGGAGGTCGCTGTGTTGAAGGTTGAAGGGTACGGGAATATCGAGGGGGTAGAAAGGTTATAAAGTGGGGTTAGCACGGGTCTGAAGGATCGTGTTCGACGGCCACCTTCGACGACAGGATTTCACAGGGGTGAAAGATGCTGCTTGACATCCACCTTACCTACCTAACCTTCTAGTAACCCGTATATACCTACGGGGTGGAGAACTTTCAAATTCATTCTTATCCCTTGGTCCTGCCACCCTCTCAAAATCTCTCGGCTATACCTACCCGACCGATAAAATATCCCTACAGAATTTTCGATTTTTACTATGTAATATTACTTTAAAGGATGCGGGTTAATTTGAAAATATTTTCAAAAAATTTATTAAAAAATGTTCCACCCTTATTAATGTTTTTTTTTCGTTATTTTACTACTACGTTTTCATTTCCCGTATACAGGATTTGACTTACGCAGTGATAATAGGGCGTTTCATCCTAGTGGAAAAGGAAAGAAAGGACCAGACGTTCTGGTATCTATTCACCGTGTGTTGATAACGGCGACAGGAAATGGAGCAGGGACAAGGGGGGGGGTAGGAGGGTATGAGAAGAGAAACGTGAGAATAAAGTGAAGGGATAAGATGGACAGTGCTAAAAGCCCAAAGAATAAAGATTGCGAAAAGAAAAGAAGAATGACGATCAATCTTGATCCCAATTACCGTGTCGTTCAGCTACGGTAATTGAGCCGCTCTCGGACGCCAAGTCACTTTGGACAATGCCGGAAAACCGAAACAATAGGAGCCAGGGGGTAGTCTCGGAATTTCTTGACTTTATCCCCAGAAGGAAAATGTCTTTTTTTTTTTTGTTGTACCTCGAAGGTTCTCGGCAATAGTTCATAAAAAAAAATAGCCTACCTGTATATCGAACGTCCGAAAGGTCTGATAGACAAAAATCAATTGTTGGTTTAAAAAAAAAAAAAAATTAGAAACAACCATCGATAATGGACGACAAAGCTTGTTAATTTTCCCCCAATTTCCTATTTTTTTCATATTCACGTATATCCCATTAAAACTACAAACACACATTTACCGTTCAATTTTCTGCGCATCTCGAGTCAACTGATGTTGACTGTCTAGGGATTTCTGGGATGTAAATAAAAAATGTAGACTAGATATTAAAAGAAATAATGACGTCATAATAAAATTCAAATAAAACGCCTACAGCCTTAAGTCTCATTCTCACAGTCAAATGGACTCCGGTCGTTCGCACGATAAATTATATTTTCCTCGATCCTATCGCTCCAGACGTCCCTTTAGTACTAGCCTTTAATTTTCGCATTACCTTTACGACGATTTCATATCAGCCTTTATATCGACACCAGTACGTCTCTACGTAGTGTTCTAGGGATATTTATCGTTACTTGGAAATAACTAGATGTTCCTATGTCTACTTGTCGTGTCTCGCGTGTTGGCAGTAACGAGCATTTATTGCAGTCACGAAATGTCCCACTTCTTTATATCCGAGAAAACAGTATAACAGGGCTCCCGACTCGTGTTATCATCAAGATAACTGATAACAGAGTTTTCCCTTGCTAGTTACTTTAGAAAGAATTCAAGGAATTACAAAAATACGTAAAATTCGTAAAATATTATTTTACACGTAAATCGTCATAATATTCGATGCTTAATCGGTACGTCAAAGGTTGAATTAAATATCACGTGTGTTATCCAATATACCCAAGTCACACTAGAAAGGGTTACGTAACCAGTAATACCTCAAAATCTTTTCTACTGAAAATTCGCAGGTCGCTTCCCGGCGACTTTCGCCAATTTCAAATTCTCATCTCGTCCATCCACGTTAAGTATAAGAAAAACTTTCCAGTCCCCGCCTACCGCATGCGATCCAACGAGTACGTGAGTCTCGCGTTACCGACACCCATCTGTGCATTATCTTCGTTTATCGTTGATTACTCATCGGTAATAAGCACTCGTTATCCACTTACCATGCAGATATACTTACCATACGTAAGACCTAACCCCGAGCACGTGCTTAGTCAAGTCGTGAATTCCCCAGAGTTCCTACTGATATAAATTGATAGTCAATAATTTATAATCGATAAACATAATGGTAAAGGACGTTACGCAGAGTACTAGTTATCGTTGTATAACAGCAAAACACTAGTTATAGAAATTTTTTTCTATTATTAAGATCGCTAGGTGTCTATACGTATATTTCCATGACGTTAAGAAACCGAAGATCAAGCATGTTTCCATTAGACAGTCGATCGAAGCTTTGTCGTAGATATTAAGTTACACTTGGCTTTCCGTATAATCGCACACCCGATGCCCTGAGATGCGTTAACTAGCCACAGTGCGATATTACCGAGAGTCCATCGTAATAACCCAAACGTTCGACAGATGGCGGTTAACTCGCGCTGAAAAGCGCGACCGAGTGGGGGAAGGCTTCCCCTCTCAGCGCGAGCTTAGAAAGAGAGCTGAGGGGAAGGGCGACCATACGAAGCGCCTCTGTAGCCCGAGTCGACTGTGTACCAGGAAACTCTTGAATGTGCTTAATTAGCCGATATTTGAGCACTAAGGGCACGCGAGTTTACGCTTACAAGCCGCTATTACCGAAAGCCGCTGGATTTCCGGGATGAGAAACAGCGATGGCGGTTTGGTGGCTTCTGGCTAGGTAGTTGGATCGCTGGTCCGCTAGGTGGCGACGTGTGAGATGCTTTCGCTGTGACGCACCGGGTCGACTGGGGTGCACGTTGCTGCCCTCTGTACTCGTGTTACCTGAACTAATATTGTTAAGTATAATTAGTACTGCCCTGTACACTCTACCTGGTACACCTTACTTACCTGTTTGGTACCCTTTCGACAAATAGCTTCTCACCCTATTTCATCCCGACTACTGTCGATGCTATTCTCTTAAACCCATGTTACACTTCGGTTCTAAGACCATGTTACAAGACCTATTGTTATCAACTAGGTTGTCTCTTATCAGCGCGGAAGCTTCTCACTGCGTCCTACTCCACTTAAATTATCTGTTTACGGACTTTCGATCGGAAATTCTTTGATCCGTATTTTACGTGATTAGCTGAAATTTTTTGTGCTTTATTAAGAAGGACATTTTTGACTTATTTTTCACTAAGTGATATATGGCGGGGTTGATTGGAAGGAATTTTGAAAAATGGCCAATTTTTTTTTTACGAGTTAAGCAATGAGAGCGTCGATCTTGCGAGCGCTGAAAATTGAATTCCTGGTAATTTTATGGGTGGGGGGGGGGGGAGCTTATTTCCCACCGAGGGATGTTGCTGACGTTGTTTCTGCAGACCCTTGAAAAAGTATATTGTAAGGGATGATGAGGGAAGTCAAGTACAACCCCCGTTTCTTCGATTTTACTTCGGCTCCTGTTATTGCTCCGTGACTTGTCCTCTCCGACCGATCTCAATATTCGGAATGTCAATTGCAGATGCATATTTATCGAACTTCGATAATGACGTCACGACCCCTCGTATCGCCACTTTCAATTGTATTCACTGTTTGAACATTTTTTTTTTACTGTTTCAATCGCAACCTCTTTATTTCTCTTATCTATTGCTTTCTTCTTTCAGGGACGATGTAATAGGGAAAAGCCACCCTGCAAGTATTTCCATCCGCCCCAGCATCTCAAGGACCAGTTACTCATCAACGGCCGCAACCATCTTGCTCTAAAGAATGCCCTGATACAGCAAATGGGCCTTACACCGGGCCAGCCTCTTGTACCTGGCCAAGTCCCCACAGTGGTACGTCGACAGACATATTTTTTTTTATTTTCATCCTTCGATGAGAATCCACATTTGTATACCTATACATCGGTCACTCATTTTTTTTTTTATTCTAGTTACACCGGCTAGATAGCGTTTACGTAGATCATTGACGGTGCAACGACAATATTTTTTTTCAATTTTTCAAAATCGACGTTTTCGTGTTTAGAGAAAATTTTGTTTTCTCGTGAAAACTTTTTTTTTAAACTTATCAGTCGTGCATTTTGCCAATAATTTCTCAGTGGATGACGCCGTTTTGACTTTTCATGAAATTTTCATAATTTTGATAGAGTACTTTTGAAGCATGCATAAAAAAGAATTTTTTTTTTTCATCACCAATCACATTTTTTTCTATCTTCAGTATTATGTATTCCTGAATGTCACTTTTTCGATCAATAATGATCTGTCATAATCTACTCGTTGCACCGTTCAGTGCGCTATAACCCAAAATAAGATATAAAAATTAGCACGCAGCATGTTCCCTCTTTGTTTTTTTTTTTTTTTTTTTTTTA
>NW_014332893.1:107039-115709 GCF_000341935.2 Cephus cinctus | reverse complement strand
TTTTTTTTTTTTTTTTTTTTTTTTTTAAATTAATATATTAGTGGTCAGTGTTGCTCCTGCTCTTCTTGAGTGTCTAATTTATTACTGTTTTATTCTATCGTGAGAAAACTATCAAGAAATTAGTATCAAGAGAACGCGAGCGCTTACGGCTAATTATGATTTTGACAGAAGAGTCACTTACGGTATCGTATACAAGATTTCCCTGTATTACAAAAAAAAAGCATATTCTCTTATGACTCAATTATTATGTCAATTAAATATTTAATTTGCAATTTTTAGAAAAAAAAAGAAAAAAAAACCATTGTACAATCACGTAACAAGAACAAAAGACACGAGATAACAATATAGCAATGCTATTACCTACCATCATACGTATATTCGAAAGACAATTTCATCTTAATAAATAATCGTTATCTTTATCTTATCTAATCTCATAAACCCGTGTCGAAGGCGCTCGCGCTCCTTATCACAATATTTAAACACGTTGTATATTTGCATCCGTAGAGTGATCGAACTCCAGATACAAAATTAGAAATGCATTGTTATCAAGAGAGAAAGAGAGAGAGAACGAGAGAAAGAGAGATTGAGAGAGAAAGAGAGAGAGAGAGAGAGAGAGATATTACAGAAGAAAAAAATTCAATGTTTATGCATTGGCCATTAACACGTGTCCATACCAAACTTAGTTCTAATTCATGATTAATTATCGTCCGTGATACGTGAGATCGATCCTATACTACACGTATGACTGCCTGTCTGTCCCCTATGTTTGCCGCTGTGGCGCTCGTGGTTGTGGTTGATTGTTGGTGTGTTCTCCAATTACGCGTCATTGGTGAACAGGAGGCTCCACCACCTCCGCCACCACACCAGCACCTTCAACAGCAAATCCAGCAGCAACTTCTCGCTACCCACGCCTTTATGGTAACTCCTGGTTTTGGTTGGCTTTCACTAATTTTTAGTTTACAAGTTCGACGGCGATGACGAGATTAATTTTTTGTTTCGAAAAGAAAAAAAAAAAAGAAAAAAAAATTCCAAAAAACCAATAAAAATATGTAATCGTGATAAAATTTCTTTACATTTTTCTAATTAATATACAAGCTATATAGCTCGTGCTATATATTCCCTTAAATCTCGCTATCGTTTTTGAAATCTTGTATGTACGTACGTAGCTGTTACGTGTTTTATATGATATGTACTTGCGGAAATGCTCAGCACTCTCGAGTAAAGGAGAATTCACACAAAGTAGATTCGTGCGATAAGTGCATGCTTTATTCTTATTTTTTTTTTATGTTTTTTTTTTTGTCGTAAATGAAAAAGTCGAGTTTTACAATTTTTATATATATAAATATATACGTTTGGTTTTTTTTTTACTATGAGTGATTGATTATGCGCATGTCAGTAGTGTGTAGCGAGCTTTTCTCAGAGAGTCGTATTTGACGAGGAGCTACGGATTCCTCTTGAGATTTCAATCGACGACACTTCGACTTTGAATAAAAATAATATAAATCGTTAAATCAAAGTACCCGTGTTTCCTTTTTTTTCTGGGTGTCGATATAAATTCTATAGACGACACAAAAATCGTATCGCACAATAAATAAAGAGGATTCCGCGTTTCCTTTAAATATTCACGTAAAAGAAAAAGGCTTGAAAAATCCAAGGATAAAGAGCGTGTGGTCCGCTCGTTGAGTTGCGCTTCGAATTGTCCACATCCGCTTCCGGGAACCCGCTGCCGCAAAAAAAAAACTGCTTCGTCCAAGAACTTGCACACGGGTGAGCGATAGAGGGGGAAAAGAGTGAGAGAGAGAAAGAGTAAGAAACGAGTCGAGTGAAAGTGAACAAGGGAAGAAAAAAAAAAGATGCATCCAATAAAATTGAATCAAATCAAAGTGAATTGCATTGAAATTGAAAAGACACCGAGAGACGTGTGCGATTCTTTAGATAACTGTGAAGGGGGTTTGTCTTGGATCAAATAATTTAAAATTATCAGAGGGGATTGATTGAGTAACAAAGAAAAATATATATACATATATATGGAACATGGAACGCAAAAGTACACTAATTGGGTTTGTCAATTTTCTAAGGGATTTGAAAGAAACTACCCCTGGAGCACGATGTTGATCTAACAATATTTCCTGGATGTTTTCCGGGTGTTTTTCGCAGGCGACCAATCCGTACCTGACCGGGATGCCGCAGGTGGGCAGCACGTACAGTCCGTACTTCGCGCCAAGTCCCATAATGCCCGCGATCATGGGTCCGGCGGACCCAACGGGAGTTGGCAGTCCCCTAGGAGTGGTCCCACAGACGGTGGCCATGCCGCAGAAGATGCCACGAACCGATCGTCTCGAGGTATGTCTACCACCAAACTACCTTCAACACGGGGCCCAACATGGCGCCGGGGCCCAGTGCCCGATGACTGGGCCCAATCCCGTATACCAGGTGCCCCAGGTGCCGGCCGGTCCCCCCAACCAAGTCTCGCCCGTCTCCACGATGCAATCTGTCAACCAGTCCCCCTCCCCTACGACTATCACCACCTCCGTTTGCACCCCCTTACACAACCCCCATCCCCATCATCATCCCCTCCACAATCTCGTCTACGTACACGCGTATTACTAGCCTAATTCTTTTAGGTAATTAAGTACGTCGACAAAAATAATAATAATAATATTCCGTAACGCGTACTATTTGTATCTATATAATACTGTCTATTCGATCTTTCTATTTTTCCAACCACCCCCCCTCCCCCCTACCCAATGAACCCAACTACCAC
The DNA here is from genome assembly GCF_000341935.2 of Cephus cinctus. Lineage (NCBI taxonomy): Eukaryota > Metazoa > Arthropoda > Insecta > Hymenoptera > Cephidae > Cephus > Cephus cinctus. Next base: position 112,945 of record NW_014332893.1, on the reverse strand, counting down.
CACCCGCAATCACTTTCAAAAAAAAAAACTGTCTATATATCTCTCTGTCCTCTTCTAACCCCTTTTTTCTGTCAGTCTTACCTACCTATATCTTTATATATGTACTATTTTTCCAACCACCCCCCCTCCCCCCTACCCAATGAACCCAACTACCACCACCCGCAATCACTTTCAAAAAAAAAAACTGTCTATATATCTCTCTGTCCTCTTCTAACCCCTTTTTTCTGTCAGTCTTACCTACCTATATCTTTATATATGTATACATACAATTATATATATATATATATATATATATATATATATATATTTTTATGTATACACTGAGGTGTCGTCTGCGTACTCGTTTGCGTATGCGCGTATATCTATAATAATAGGCACGTGCCCCACGGCCATCCCTTAAATGGTTGAGCACGATGCCCCGAATAGAAAAAAAAAATACAATTTCGTCTGACGTCAGACACCTCAGTCACACGTTCCCCTCTTTTCGTACTTACTGTAATGACCTCCTCATTTTTTCCCCACTACCGTTTTCCTTCCCGAAACCCCTGAAACACCAATGCCTATATACTGATAAATAACGCGAGGACGTATTATACACCAACCACCCCCTGGGAGACCGCGCGATTCTTGTAATTGATCGGCAATTACCCCCCTTGACCCCTGAAAAAAAATATACACCTGACCTCTTCACCACAACCAACCACCATCATTATCACCGCCGACGCCACCACCACCACCACCACCACTACCATCACCACTATCAACAGCACTCCACGTGGGTCGGTTTACTACGCCGCTGCATTTTATGAAAATTATTATCCACATTGTGTGTTACTTTTTTAATGATGGCGAAGAGAATGCCCGGACGTGTATATATATATATATATATACACATTACATATATCGACATTCATACACGTGTACGCTGTGCGCACGCCGATTGGCGCGTTTCATTGATGACTTTTTGAAATCTTTTTTTTTTTAAATTTATATAATTGTATTGTGCTCATGGTAGATTTTTAATTAATTTTTTTTTTAATTTTTAATATTGTTCCTTGACTCGATGTGAAGCGCGCCAGTTTATAATGACGTGTGTGATTGGACGATTTTGAAATTGTGGAAGAAACTTGCGAAAATGATAAGGAGGATTATTGATAGGATCGATAGATTGACCGTAGGGCATTTTGGATATTGTTAGGAGAGTTTTTTTTTTAATGCAATTTTGACGGAAACAAAATTTTGGATGTTATTAGTAGTGACGATTTTTGAAATGTAAATTAGTTTTTTTGTGTTCGGTAAGAGTTTTTGGAACGAACACAGATTTTCATGATAATCAAACGTCTCCGACAATCTTCAAAATGGCCGGCTGTTTTTCGCATAATTAATTTCGTAATTGAATCGAATTTGATATATATTAGGGAATTGTCCAATCATAACGCATCTTCCGTAATACCATATTTGACAGTAGGTTTAGCTAGGATCTCTTAACGAAGTGAACGTAAAGGAATATAATGAAAAACGAATAAATAGGAATGCGGATACAGAAAAAAAAAAGAGAGAGTAGGAAGGAAACCGTAAAAAAGAAAAACCTAATTTAGAGAAAGAAATAAGAATACAATACTTTTCGAAGTGAAACCTATTATACCTATAATAATAATGTTAGATTGCAAATATTTTGTAGCACTACGTTACGGGTTTAAAGAGAGAGAGAGAGAGAGAGAGAGAGAGAGAGAGAGAGAGAGAGAGAGAGAGAGAGAGAGAGAGAGAGAGAGAGAGAGACGGAAGGAAGAAGAAAAAAAAATAAAAGTAACAATAATAAATCACCGTTAAGAAAAATTCTCTTTGACGATACTTGGGAAATTATTATTTAGATACTTTTTAGCGATTTCTCGTGAAAGAGCGAAAAGATAAAAGATAATTGTCTGAGGGTAAATAGAATATTGGTATGTGTCTCAAAATTTAGGGGTTCGACAGTAGCCGTATGTAATGCCATTGATTCCCAATAAATTGATCGTGATCGATTCACGATTTTTCCTATACTGCGTATCGCGAGATATAATGGTAGAACGAAGCTGAAAGAGAAAGTCAAAATTGGAGATGGATAATGAAAGAAAAAAAAAAAAAAAAAAGAAATTTTCTTGTATTATGATATATCGTGAAAAACGCCCATTTGAGTATCTATGAATTTATAAGGTGATATATGCGTCCTTAATGACATAACGAATAAGTATCAATCAACTATGATGATCATGATAACGATATATCGATCTTGGATCGCTACGATAACCACTATGAGAAATCATGATAGTATTGACGATTCGTGATTACCATGAAGACGATGGCGATGACGGCGATAATGATAATGATGATAACGACGATATTGTTGAGGTTGTCGATAACTATATATTGATAACGAGGGACAGAAAGATTAAAAAAAAAAGTAAAAAGAAATTATAAATTAAGAATATTATAAACATATATTTAGATATTTAGCGATAAATTTTAGGATTGTATAGGGTTATTTTGTAGTTCGATAGCATCTCTCGCGGAAGGGATTTAAGGACGATTAATGACTAATTAATGACTAATGAGAAGGTCGCATAGGTGACGACCGTACGAAACAATTTTTTCTAGTGTAAACTTAGTTCTTACGGTTTTTCCATTGAGTACGTAGTACTTCGTAGCCGTCGTGCGTTTCTTTGGTTGGCGAATATGGACGAGGAGGAAGAGACGAGCGTGAGGAATAAATAATGAAAATTAAGGAAGGGAAGAAATTTCGAGAAAAAAAAAATTGGAAAAAAATGATAAAAGTAGCCGTTAGACGTTACAGGACTTCGCGCTACGAAGTCGGCACGAAGACGATTAAGGGGTGGAAAATATGAGGATTAATAAGAATGAAATAAAAAACCGTATTTTTTATTATAGAATTATTCGCCCAGTGACAGCGCGATACTTTCTTCCGGTTTTGTTATTTAAAGAAAAATTGCTACCGCGCATACGTAGCACCGGGAAAGGGTGTCGTGACACGTGAGAAATGCAAGCAGGAAGTGTCGCGCTTCTTAGGCGCGGACGAGCGTAGATTAAAGGGCTGGTAAGGAGATGGGAAAAAGATGAAGAGTAGTGCGAGTTAAAGAAAAAATAATAATAGAAGGAGCGACTAGATTTTACCCAGTACTCTCGTTTTAATAATGTAGTCTGTAAAGTATGAAAACTAATACGAAAGAGGAAAGCGGATATGACGTGGAGTCTTTAAATAATGAATGATTGCGCTGACGTTGGATGGACTATGTCTTTTTTTTTTGACGTGATACATTGAATACTCAAAATATACAGAATCTCTCGAATACCGTATATCGAATGTTCACAAACATATTGACGACATCGACCAAAGTTATGTATTTTGGAAATTTTTCAAATCCGCCTTGTCCGTGTGGTTGTCGCCTTTTTCCACTCGACAACATCCTTCCGGTCCCTTTGACATAGCGTGCACAATTTTTTGTTCGTTGGAATTTTACTATTAAAAGAGTATACTTCAGTTTTACTCGTTTCGCGTGATTTTATCGATTGCCATATCGAATTTTTTTTTTTTTTTTCTAATTGTTATTTCCTTTTGAAAAAAGCCGCGTCTAAATGACAGTGAAATAAATACAGAGAAAAAGAAAAGACAAAAACAATTAAGTCAAGTTCCTACTAATTAAACAATTGCAAATTTCAACTTGATCGTTTATTGCTTGTTTTATCAATTTTAATGCGACTAATGGTTATAAGGACGGGCTCGTCCCGATTAGTTATTGATTATTTATTGTACTTTTTTTTTAGATAGTTTTAAACAATTTTTTATCTTTTATTATACGACATAAAGTATACTTCATTTTTTCTCTTCTACCATTTTTTCCTGGGTCCGATCTATCCACGAATTCGTATCCTTCACCTTTGACCTCATTCACGCCCTAAGGAGTCTGACAATGGGAACCTAAATCCTATCGAAATCCTTACGAAATTTTTCAACTAAACACAAAAATCAACCCGATAAATGACTAACCAATACGCGCATGCGTGCATACATAAATGCATTATGTAATTTGAAACAGTACAGTAACCCTTATTTCCTTTTTAATTGTATGCGAACGAAAACGCGAACAAGGAAATGAAAACGAGCGAAAAAAATAAGTAGGAGTAGTAAAAAGGAATAATGGAAAGAAAGAGAAGACAAAAAATTGAGAAAAAAAAGGGTAAAGGAATAAAAAAAGAAGAGAGAAAAGAAAACCAATACGGTGATAATTGTTAATTGTTGTATTTTTTATTTCGTTTTTTACTCGTTTTCTACGTGCACTTATTTATGTCGATGGAGTGTCCGATATTATTATTGTTATTGCTATTATCATTATTCCAAAACTATTGTATTGGCTATATTAATTCTTTATTATTGTACGCAAAAGTATATGCACCATTTCGATTATACGAGGGAACTATATGACGTCTATGTTATATACATATATGCATGCTGAGAGAAATAAATAAAAGAAAGAAATATGAATGAAAAAAAAAAGAGGAAAAAGGAAAAATTTCATTAGATTGAAACAAGGAAGACGTATATGTATATGTATGTGGTTATATCCATATATACGTACTATATAATGTATCTACATGCCTAATCGTGCATACGCACATACGGACATATGTATAAAGTAGGTAGGTTAACAAATTGATTGATTGTATTTTGTATCATTGATGATAGACCGATAGCAGAGATCGAGAGTTACATACCTGAAAAGAAATATTGTCCAAATAAAAAAAAAAAAAAATAAAAAAAGAGGAAATTATAAATGTATCGAGGAAGTACTCTTTTCCTCTAAAACTATCTGATTATCTCAAAAATATTATCTATCTGTCTATTTATCTGATTGGTCATCACTCATTCTTGTGCTCTTTCACTCTCTCTTCCTATCGCCCTCTCACCCACTCTTGGTTGCTTCCTAATAAATTTTTTTTTAATATTATTTTCTCTGTCGATCCGTTTGTCCGTCGCGATTATGGATGCGTATATTTTATAATTATTTTCAAAAAAAAATTATTATGGGAGTCATTTTTTTCGTAACTTGACGCGGTGATGGACCACGTGTGTAAAAAAAAAATATGGAATATGAGGACAAAAAGATAAATATATATATGGCATATATATATACATACGGTAACATATATGTTAGAGAGAAAGGTGGGACACTAGAATGAATGATAAGAAGATATCAAGGATACGAAACGACGGGAAAAAGAATAAAATTTTTTTAAAGCAAATTCCAAAATCGTACGTACATTTTCGTCGCACGGAATCCCATTATTTTTTTATTCATAACAAGAAAGCAAAATCGATACCCATTCCGGTTCGTTAAATTTCAAAATTTTCATAGCATACAAATTTTCGATTACAACCAGTCCGCGGTATTCGAAAAACTTGTCACTTGTCTTTTTCAATACAATTTTTTTTATTTTCCTTATCACTCTGATCTCTCTTGATATTTTCTCTTAATATTTTTCTCTTGCACTTTCCACTTTCATTACTAATCATCGCAATCGATCCTCCGTTCCCACATACAACATCACTATTATTCTAATTTTTATCAACAAAAACTTTCTTCTTTATCAAGCTCTCTGTTTCCTCGTATAAAGTTTCGATGATGATGATAACAATAGTAATAATAATAATGGTCAGAGCATCGTCGATAAAAATCCTCCTCACGTTCGGGCCTTAAATCCTTTTTCCTTATCCCCCCCCAACATCCACCTTCCACGGTATTAATACAGGAATGTTCCGACAGATTCACAAAGGTAGTAATAAAGGAAAAGAAAGGAAAAGAAAATCAAATAATAAAAGAATAAGAAATAGAAGAGCCGCACCCCCCCCCCCC
>NW_014332893.1:99908-106883 GCF_000341935.2 Cephus cinctus | reverse complement strand
CCCCCCCCCCCACGAACCTTAGCCCCTCCAAAAAATAAAAGGCGAACGAAACAAAGGAACGAAACGAAACAAGAGCGAGATAGAGAACAAAGTGAAAAAGAAAATACGAAAAATACTGAATATACACAATGTGATATTGTTAATTGAAATATTACCTATAATTACATAATTGCGGATAAGGACGAACACTGAGATATTCGATTGATTGATTGACTAATGACGATTGATCTTATTACGATATTAATGATTAGTATTATATATATGAGGAATAATAATACTTGATAACGAAGTAAAATAATAACAATAACAATAATAACTGATGATTATGATGATGATGATGATGATGATTAATAATAATAATAATACATACTTGTGATGATGTACTGCGATGACTCGCGTTGAATCCGGGTCACGCGAAACCTTTTGATGATGGATTCAAATAAAACGAATATAATTCAAAATAATAAAAAAAAAAAAAAAAAAAAAAAAAAAAAAAAAAAAAAAACGCGTGGACTGTCTTTATTACTGTTACTACTTACTCACGAGACATCTCTTTTACTCACTTTTTTACATACAATCATTGATTAACACAACACGCATATTATAATACACCCATCAGCACTTGTACCGAAAAAGAAAAAAAAAAAAAAAAATTCGTATATTTTTTCTTATCTGTCAGATTTATTCTTATTAATATACAATTTTCTTTTTGACCTCGTTATTTCTCTTTTTCCTCCCCTCCTCTCTTTTTCTGTTCTGTCAGCTGTTACCCTCCCTACTATCCCCCCTCCTTACACCACCTACCTCTGACACACACAAATACACACACTTACCCGCTATCTGTTATTTTAACACGTGGTCACATACATTATTCCTTCTGGTATCGATTCTCCACTGTACTGTATTTATACGTTCGGCCGGGTCCGATAATTTCCAATTACACAAGCCTGCATTTTTTTTTCATTTTTTTTTCTTGCTCTCTTGATTATTTTAATCTCACTCAGATTCTTCTCTCAGTACACGCTTGACGCGCCACACTGTAATTGTAAGAGGCCTGGCTATCGCAATGTATCAGCTAATTACCCCATAAGCATAATTTTAACAGACACGTGTTTTATAGTCGTTAGGTTTAAGAGGATGAAAAGGTCAAAAAAAAGTTTTACGGCGACGTCGACGGGCTGCCGAGAAAACAAAAAAGGTGAAAGAGAAAAATAAAAATAAAAGATGCGAAACTCACAAGACGTCTGGACCACGACTCACTTCTATCTCCTTTGAAATCCAAAAACCGTTGTCTGTCACTTCCTGAGCTCGGGAGTATCGGCGAGACTTTCATCGTTCGAATGCACATGCGTTGGTACTTTTTTTTTTCGAAAATTTTTTTTCAAACCAAACCTAACGTCCCCCATAAAGTGCCACTTGTATACGTATGCGTGTTGCGTGAGTGTATGCGTGTGAAATTTTTTCATCATTTTTTTTTTTAAATACCCCATTTACAAAAACGCCCAATAGGATCGATCGGATCCGGCCGACAATTATGCAGGGCGTAGAAATTTTTATTAGTCAATAATAATAACAATAATATTAATGATATCAATAGTAATGACAGTATTAAAATTATCTTTCCCTTCCAATTATATTTAAATGGCATTACAGTGATCCTTGATCCTTTGACTTTTCCTCGAACCCCCCCCCCTGCCCATGCAATCAACCCCTCTCACACCCGGTGATTTAAGAATGACAGGGAAGGCAAAAATATGGGAAGGAAAACAGACATGAAAATAATCGTATGACGTAATAAAAGAAAAATTGTGTACACTCATCCGAAACAGTTTGATACTTGATTTAATTCATGCTTCGGATATATCGTATAATTACTCCTACTACCGCTAATACTACAATTCTATAATATATATATAGTATACATATATATATATATAGTAGATATATATATGGTATACATATATATATATATTATATTTGCTTGCTGCCTGTTTTACATACCGTTATTAATATATATTGCAAACAGCGAAAATGCGTTTCGATTTGTCACTCCGTTTTGTATCGCGTCAATTAACAACCGTATTCTCGATCGGGTACGATTGTCTTTGCCGTGATTAACTGGATGATTTTACAGAACGATTAACGTGGGGATACGTGGGAAACGAGAATACAGGAGAATATTGCCACGTACTATTTTACATGTAAATACGACGTGTGCTCCCTTTCGTCCTGCATTCACGGTTTACCGTGAGTCTCCTTTACGTGGAAATTAGCGAATTTCGCTAAACGCCGACAGACCCGATTGTACCCGATCGATCGATTGTTCCGATACCTACGAGAGGAATCGATAACGCGTCCGCGCATTACATAATGTAACAGTGAATGCGGTAGTGTATGCAAAGTAGTATGAAAACCATTAATTTCGAATTATCCGTGTAATTGTCGATAACAGGCTGAAATTGGTACATTAACGAATACATTAATAAGTTTTTTTAGGATGAGTACTTTATTAAATTTTTTTTTTTTTCAAATTTTGATTTTTTTCATCGTATCTTTATTCGCTGGAAGGCACGCAGTTAGATATCTTTCTTTTTTTACTGTATGCCTGTCTGGTCTGTCTCTTGTTTCTATTGGGCTTATCTACTTTTGCCTTCTTGTTCTTTTTTCTCTCTCTCTCTACTATCGTTTCTATTCGTCCGCGTCATTTTGGGTTTTTTTTTTCGATTTTCGGTAATAGATATTTGTTTTATTCTTTATTTATATTTTTGGCTGACATCGCGGCTAAGAAAATGTAAAAATGCTTTAATTCTTCACTTTCTATAACTGTCTGTCCTTATTCTTATCTTTATTTTCCCTCGCGCGGATTCCTCTCCATTCCCATTTTCTGAGCTCCACTCTCTTCTCTTTTTTTTTCTTTGCTTTTTTTTTATTTTTATTCCGAAAATATGCAGCGATACGTCGTAGATCCTGACAATTTTCAGCTAAGCAGCTTAACGCCATTACGAGTGCTTCTTATCAGAATTCGTGGGTCGGGAGGGGGGAGGGGTGGCTTTTCTTTTATTTATTTATGCACTTTTTAGCTTCTCTTTTATTCTCTCTTGCCAACGGGATGACTTTGTGTCTATTTGCCGAGCGAGCGAAAATACAGGGGTGGTTCGTTCTCGCATCCTCTCTCTCTCTCTCTCTTTCTCTTTCTCTTTTAACAACCCCTCATTTCATCTCCCATGCCGTATCTCTTTCTAGTAGAATATACTGCCAGACAGAAAATGGAAAAATGCTCGACTCACCCCTATATTCAAGCTGCATTTTTCTTTAATACGTTTTTACATTTCTTCTTAAAAGTTTCCTCTTGTTAATATCTTCTTTTTTTTTTCTTTTTTTTTTTCTAACTTTCATTCATTTTTCAAACACGAAATTTCCACTTCAAAATTTGCGCGATGGCATAAACGTGTACGTGCGAAAATTAATAGCTGTTAGGCTGCTATATTTTTTAGAATTTTTTTCTCTTACAACTCGCATTTCACGTAGTACGTATAATAATTTTATTCTTGGTCATTTTTCACTTTCTTTTTCCATCCCTTGTTTTTACATCGTCCTTTCCTACCTTTTCTTCTCTTTTTCTCCTCCAAATAACTGCTTACGACCGTGCCTTGTATAATGTATCAGTAAATCGTTATTATCGAATCAGTATCTGTTTACTAATTTATTAATTGACATATAGTGACTCAAACTTTTATTTTACAGCTAGGAGGAGGTGCTTTTATACGCAAAACCGCATGTGACTGTTAATACACATATTTATGTAATATAGATCATTTTCCTTGTAGGTGTATATATATACGCAAGTATATCTATACACGTATGTGGATAACTCGCGTACATGTTAAAAAAAAACTCTACTACGATATTATCGCGCTCCCCTAACTGTGTAATTTTTTAATTTTAATTTTCATATTTTCAGCATATAATACCATTGATATTTAATTTCTCTTACTCTTAATGCCTGGGTGAAAGATCGTCAGTCATTCTCGTGAGCCAATAATATTTCTTTTTGTAACTCGATCGGATCATGCTGTACGTAATTTTGAAAATTCGCCAATTAGTATCATTAGAAAAAAAAAAGTTATAATATTTTCAAAATAAATTTGGCTACCGAGGACGACTGGCGTCTCGACGCACCGTCAATGTTGTGTGTAGATTTTTTGGACTGACCATTCTTTCAGCTACTCGGCTATGTTTTAAAACAGATAAAGCAACACTACTAAAAAATAAAACATCTTTTGAAAATTCAAGGGTCAAGGTGTAGAACAAAGACGGTATTGTACAGAACTAAAAAAAAAAGATCATTCAACACCCAACACGTTATCAGAAATCACGCGAACGACACACACGCCATCTCCATTCACAGAAAATACTAGCAAGGCAAGACACAGAAGAGCATACACAAATAAATAATACGTCACTACTGTTTGACATGATACAATAAAATAATTATTGAAATTTCACACAAAAAATATTCTAGCACACGCGCGCACGCACTTGACATTATAGGCACGCAAAGAAAAAAAATTCAAAAACCAAAATTTACCAAAATTTACAAATCAAATATCTATCAGCCTGTACCCGCCTTGGGAACTTAACGGCATACATAGATAAAACCAAAAAAAAGAAAAAAGTACAAAGACAAAACACCGAACGACTCACAAAGTGCACATAAAAAAATTGTTCGCATGTTGCATAACTTAAAAAAAAAACATTCAGCATAAAAGAGAATCACAAAACAGCACGCACATGTGTCGTTCTCTATATACGCTCTAACGACTAGCAATTTCTCTCGTGCGGTGGTTCGTTTGGAATAATTCAATATAATTGCGGTACAACTAATTAGGAGCTTTGATGATCGATAGCCCATAGTCCTATAGTACTCCGGAAAGAGTGTCCTTTTCTTTTTTTTTTGGTCCACCCTATATATACAGAACTTTCATTATTCTAACCTCGCTACTTACCTTCGTTACTTTGTTCATTTTCCTAATTGTTAACCTCTCTGTTTTTTTCTTCTCTTTTCTAAGAGTACTCTCTCCCACCCACTCACCCCTCACTTTCGATTCGGGCTCGTGTTACTTCGCCAGAGGGTAGTACTCAGGCTCAACGAGCACTTCATTCGATAAAAGTACTTTGTTAAGGAACGAAACGTGCCCTCGTCGTTAACGTCGTTTATCGGCAGGCCAAAGGAACCACTCGCAGCCAGAGTCCCCATTTTACTTTTTTTTTACTTTCACTTTTGTTTTTTTATTCACACTACTTTCTCTCCGTACCATCCCCATCGCTCTGTCTTTTATATACAGTCAACAATCTTACATCATACTCTTGCTATCTCTGTCTTACTCCCTGCTTCGTTCCGTCTCCCTCTCTCTCATTCTCATTCTCCTCGCAAATCCCCTTTATTATTGGACACTTTTTATTTTCTGCACTGGTTGTACCTGTACCCTGTGCGCGTGCGCGTGTGACTAGTACGCATCCGACCTGCCATCTGGCGGCCGCCAAAATTACCACAAAGCTGATCCCCAACGACCGTCATTCTCTATCACTTGGATCTTGTGTGTCATCCGTATTCGTGATTGTTCATGCTGATTGTCAAACTACTTTTCTGTGTCACTCTCAATCCTTATCCAATATCCGTCCTCGATCTGGATCTATCTATCTCCATAATCTAGCACTTCTATTTATATCTGTTCAGTGATGTCTACGTTGCGGCCTGTCATGCGTGCACTCTATTGTGATTATCCGTAGTCTAAGCGACGATGGGTGTGTATGCGTGCGTGCTCGCGGTGAGGATGAATGCTCGGTGTTTTATTGTATATATGTATTACTTACTAACCGTACTCTCGAAATACGTATATACACACGTGCTTATCACTCACGACTTAACCTAACCCGTAACGCGCTATTATCACAACACAAATTATACTGTACACTGAACAGCGTACGCTGGTATCTATCGGGCCTGAACGCTATAAAAATCCCTTTCGAAGATCAGCGTGAAGGGTTGTCGTCTGACTGTCTAAAAAAAAAAATTATCTTTCTGCTCGACTAATTTTTGGAAATTTTTTTTCTAAAAAAATATCCCAAGGCGTCATTTGTCAAAAAAATATCTCGTTGACGGTGGAGACACCTGCGTGGAATTTCCGTGTAAACTCAACTGGGCAAGCAAGAAGGATGAATTTTCTTTATTTTATGGGAATCGACCGATCTGATTGTCTCTTAACAATTCAGGTCAGGTCAGTCCGTTCAGGTTTCCAGGAAGTTCGAATGTCTCTCTTCCGGTTTCAAAAGGACTATCCAATAAATATACTGTCGGACAACAGTCCTCCCGTTCTCTTCGTCCTATCTCTGTCTGTCTTTCTGTTTCTGACTCTAGCCTCTCTATCTCTGTATCTCTTCTTCACGATATCCAAGCGAAACAATGTAGCTACTGTACACCGTGTCAACTATGGCACGTGCCACGGCCGCCAAAACACTCGCTAGCATTAGACCCCAGAGCAGCTACGTGTCCGCGCCGAAGATAATCGCTAATTGTCTAATAGCTTAAAACAAAAATTCTTATCGCCCAAAAAATATTTTTTTCAATTTTTTATTCAAACAAAAATTTGACAATTCGCGAATATCAATGGTCAACTATTGTTCCCCGCCACTGAGTAGTCCCCACTTATCCCTAATTTCCTTTCCCTCTACATACCTCATCCTCGTTCACAATTTGACCTCACGACCTCACTTTCCTCTATTCGAAATACAAATCCACCGTACGTAAGACATCAATGTATTATTCAACGTTACCAAGTACCTTCCGCCGATCCTGAACCTCAATGATCTTTGCCCATATCACTATCATTATCATGTTACCAGGTATCCGTCTCACATAACCTAATAGTGATTACGTGTATAAGACACCTAAACCTGACCACCCCCCCCCCCCCC
>NW_014332893.1:98791-99830 GCF_000341935.2 Cephus cinctus | reverse complement strand
CCCCCAGAGTGTTCTTCCGATAGCCCATAGATAGAGTGCCATGCCATGCGTGTTCGCTCTTGCTGTAGGTATGTCGCGAGTTCCAACGTGGGGCGTGCAAACGCGGCGAGACGGAGTGCCGGTTTGCGCACCCCCTCGAGACGGTGCAGGCGAACGAGGACGGCTCTGTGACGGTCTGCATGGACGCTGTCAAGGGCCGATGCAATCGGGACCCCTGCCGCTATTTCCACCCCCCTCTGCACCTTCAAGTCCACATTAAGGCCGCACAATCTCGGGCTAGCATTGCGGTAATGCATTCTCTCTGTCTCACTCTCTCTCTCTCTCTATCTCTATCTATCTCTCACACTTTCTCTATATCTTATCTGTCTCTGTCTATCTCTCTTTGTCCTTTATACTCTTACTCTGTCTTTGTCTCTTTGTCATTATTGTTGTTTATATTATTATTCTCGTTTTCTACTTGCTCCTCGATCTCACTTTCATCCTACTTCCTGTTGTTTTGTAGACGTTGGCGTCATGGCTTTTTCTTGGTTGGGCAACTCGAACTTTTTGAGATCTGTTATACTTTTTTTTTTTTTCTTTTTGATTCTGTCACTTTTTTTTTTATACACGGCTCTCTCGTGACTTTTGAGACGATTGTTTTTGACATTGACGGTACATTTTTTTTCGGTGTCGAGGACTTTGTTTTTGGAGGTTGATAATTTTTTGAAAATTTTTTGACTTTCTTTTGCTTCGATTTTAATGGTTCGTATTAGTAAGATTGACGGGTTTGGAATATTTTGAAAATTTTTAGATCTTGGTGATCTCGAACTTTTTGCGACTAGAGGGGTAATTTTTTTTAATCGGACAATTTTTTTAATCAGTAATCTTGAGACTCGATGATTTTTACCTTTGACCTCACTCCTGTTCATTCTCTTTTATTGTCACTTACTAGCTTTTTCTCTGTTCTTGTATTTCTCTCTCGCTCTTTCTCTCTCTCTCTCTCTCTCTCTCTCTCTCTCTCTCTCTCTCTCTCTCTCTCTCTCTCTCTCTCTCTCTCTCT
>NW_014332893.1:96859-98548 GCF_000341935.2 Cephus cinctus | reverse complement strand
TCTCGCTCTCTCTCTCTCTCTCTCTCTCTCTCTCTCTCTCTCTCTCTCTCTCGTCTCTCTCTTTCCCTTTCTGTCTCTCACAACTTTTCTCATCCTGTATGAGTTTCCTGGGTTTGCGTTGAAGAAGCTTTCGCTGCTGCGCTGCTTTTCGCCAATCCGCGAGAAAACTTGGGCTCTCTCCCTTGAACCGCAACAGACCTGCATTCTCTATGCTATTATTACACACGTATTGCGCTCATCAGATATATTCACGTATATCGGTCTTATATCAGTACTATATCCAAACACTAGCACATACGAACCGGTATATGACAATTGAACGGCGAAATTGGCCAAACGTTGCGCAGTGGTAACTGTCATGACGACCGTAACCGAAAAGTGGCGATTGACTTCAGGTTTATTTATTTATAAAAAAATTTTCTGACAAAAATTACCAAAAAAATATCATCCATGAATTATCATTTTTTTTCGCGACATATTCGAATCCGAAAATTTCATACGAAAAAGATAACGAATTTTTTTGAAAACAATTCCTCGTATCCGTTACGGTCGTCAGTAAGGAAAATTAGTTTACGGTTTTGAATCCAACCTAACCCTATATATATATCCCGTAACATTGATTTTGTTGTCCATATTATTTATTATGTTTCCCCCATCTATGAATTTTCTCCTTTTCCCAAGGTCCACGTCCTAACCAGTCGTCTATCGCTTTTGTGTTCGTCCATTCACGAATCCTGTTTGACGTTTAGCCGTGTACGTAGTGTTGTAGTGAGTAGTTAAAAAAAGAAGCCAAAAAATCTGTTTACCATCACCGACACCACTGTTCTATTTCTCTCTTTCTAGCAGCCTATCGCAGCTACCCAGGTGCAAATACCTAGTTGCAATACACCAATCACCGATCGATTTACCTAGATCATATAAATACTGCGTCGCCTTATCGCTCGTTCCAGTTTTCATTTTCGTATCTGGCATTTCGAGAAAAGTATGAAATTTTTTTTTCTCAATATTGCGTAATTTCCACGTACTCAGTTACGTGAATAGTCACGTGGTTGTCTCGAAATGAATTTTCGAATTTCCCGCCATTCGTTTGAACTCTGATCCAAAACCAGTCGCACCAAACGTGATGACTCCGTCGGTAAATTTTTTTTTCCAAAAAGTCACAGTACCGAATGACGTATTTTCTCGTGCCATTTGCGAACATGGAAACTGGTGTCCGGGCGTGTTGTAAATAAAAGTAGTAATTACCTATCATGAATGACACGAACACACAACCCTGCTGACAAGCTGTGCTGCACGAACCCCAGCTATCTGAACCCTGCTGCTGTTTGCTGCCCCACACAAAACGCTACACAGAAAAAAGAGCAAGAAAAAAAAAAGAAAAATTAAAAAAAATGAAAACGGAGTAAGAAATGAATGAGAAATCGGCTGGAATAATTGTGTGGTGAATTATATATTTATTGCATATATTGTACCTTGTATCTGTTGGGTAAGGGATATGAGAAAGTGTCGTAGCTCTCTCGCTTCGGACTTCGTTTGCGATCTCGAATTCTCTCTCTCTTTCTCTCTCACTCTCATTATATATCCATCCTTTTTCCCTTCTCGTACCGCCGTACTTCTGTGCTCCTTTCCCTCTACCTCTCTTCCTCTTACTTTGTCTCTATTCTCTCTCTCTCTCTCTCTCTCTCTCTC
>NW_014332893.1:89427-96788 GCF_000341935.2 Cephus cinctus | reverse complement strand
TTCCTCTTACTTTGTCTCTATTCTCGTTTGCGATCTCGAATTCTCTCTCTCTTTCTCTCTCACTCTCATTATATATCCATCCTTTTTCCCTTCTCGTACCGCCGTACTTCTGTGCTCCTTTCCCTCTACCTCTCTTCCTCTTACTTTGTCTCTATTCTCTCTCTCTCTCTCTCTCTCTCTCTCTCACACACACACACATCCTCTATCTGTCTCTGTGTCTTGGTCCGCCTTGCTCTCTTTTTGTCTCGACCAATAAGATGGCTCATAGAAATTCTACGTCCTTTACAATGCCTTTTAAGGTAATTTCTCAATTCGAAAGAAAATTTACACTTTTATCGGAGAAAAGTGGAAATCACAAATTCGCAGCTGCGTCTCATCCATTTTCTTGGGCTGATTCGACCATTTGACCTATGTACGTGTATATAGCTCAAGCGCGTCACTTCAATCTGCAGCAAGACAGATTTCCTGGACGTTGCGTCCACAGCCACCAGGGACGTCGCGATGCGACATTCATTATCGTTTTCACGGATCTACACGCCCCCGAGACTCAAGAGGTGCCATATCTCAGCAATGGAAAAATTTCCAAAATTTTCCATTCTCTTTGCTATTCCGAGGATGAGCTCAAAATCAGTCCTCTGTTTTTCAAATGCTTTTTCATTTCTCAAATCATTCTCCCCTTGAATCGTCACGCTCCTTCGAGGCACCAGACTCTCATCGATGGTTACAAGCACTTTCTCAGTCGGACGGATGGGCGAGTCTTCGTGAAAGTTCTCTTGGTGGAAAAAAAGAATGAATGAAAAAAAAAAAAAATACAAAACAATGAAACAGTAAAACTTTTCAAAAATTTTTTTACAACTCTACTCCAAGTGGTAACACCGTACTACGTCGCCTCCCCTCTTTTCGCTCTACACTCCCTGTCCCTCGGTGCATCTCGACACTGTATATACGGACAGACGCGAGTCGTGCTCCTCGTCGAACGGAGAAAGTTTCGAAAAAAAAAAAAAAAAAAAAAAAAAAAAAAAAAAAAAAAAAAAAAAAAAAAAAAAAAAAAAAAAAAAAAAAAAAAAAAAAAAAAAAAAAAAAAGGAATTTGAAAAAAGAAAAATGAAAAGGGAATAGACGCAAATAAAAAGAAACTCAGGAAAAAAGAAACAGGCCAAGGCAAAAAATAGAGAGAGAGATTTTCAGCAACGTCGGCCGGAGGACCTCGCCCACACCCGGACACAAGAACGGAGAATCTCGCACGGATTGCGGCAGACTAGCTTGTTGGCAGGGAAGTTTCATTCTCTACAAGTGGGTTTCAATTCCCGAAGGGTGCATTGCATTTTGAGAAGCCACTCGGCCCGCGCCCACTTATCTTTAACGATCGTTACGAGACTCGCTGGTCGCGTCTCACGAGAACGAATAATGAGCCGCAAAGAACGGCTTGAAAAAAAAATTAAAAAAAAAAATAAGCATACGAATCGAAAATCGCTACTGCCATCTTCTTTTCTTCAATACTATCTGCCGATGAAAAAATATCTGGTCCAATAAAATTTTTGTAAATTTTTATTATTCATAATAAACAAATAAGATAAGGAATAGACCCTATTGCGATTTTCGATATCACTCATGTCTCTCTCTTTTGGAATTTTCTACTCCAGAGACGTTAATCATCGCGAAATGCACTCTTTGGAATTGCAACGCAATTCCTAAATGTTTGTCAAGTGTAACACGTACATGATACATACGCAGATACATACACACTATATATATATATTGTATATGGTACACTGTCCAATCAGACTCCTATATCAGTATACACATACGATACAGTATATACATATATGATAATTACACGAAATTACACATGTCTCATACAATCATACGCCAATATTTACATTATAGCCATACAAGTTAAACACGATGCACATTACACAGAAGGGACGACTCCAACAAGCATAAATACACGTCAATGTAAAAAAAACTTAATGTAAATAATAATGTGCATATTCGTTTGTTTCCTCAATTTCAGGCAACTTTAAAGAAAAATTGTGAAAAAAACATCCCCGTCTTTCTGCAAACGATGCCTGCTGATTATTATTATTATTATTTTCTTTTTTTTTCATTCATAAATCTTTTTACGCATCTCACACTGTATTTTATTTCACTGTATCTCTTTGCCACTGTACGTACGTACGAGAGCCAGCCTTGTTCTTCGATTATCCATTTTTCACTTGTTTACGTCATCTTTCAATTTTTCGTACAGTACCACTCACAATTATTGCAGTTCGAACGAGAAGAGAAGCAAAGGGGATGCGCGCGCACCTCGCCAACCGGAAGTCGAGGCTGATTTGATTGTAAGATACATATTTCAGGTTCGTCGGTACCGGAAACGTCGAATCGCTTGCTGAGGCTAAACGGAGGAGGAATTGCATGTCATTAATTGTACTTAGCAATTTTTTGATTTTATTATTATCTAATGATCGATTCTCTTGGATTTTCTATAATTTACTTCATACCTGTCCATGTCTTTGCACCCATACACTAGATCTTCCTGCTCCGGCTTGGAGCGACTTTGTCTCCATTTGAAATTTGTCTTTGCACTTTTGTGTCTGAAGTCCCAGCGTGACGTCACGTGTACAACAGCATCGGAAACAACCCTAATAAGCATAATGACTGTGACCAAATTTTTTCTTCTTTACTCAGACAATTTCATTTAGGAGCTCCGATCGGTCTGGTTTCTCGTGCGCATGCGCAGCTCATCAAAAGGACGCTTTTTTTTTTTCTCTTGCACTTCACCGTGTCATTACTATTTCTTATGATCGTTAATCTTCTTGTTTTTTTTTCATCAATAACATTTTTTTTCTGTCACCAGCAACATTTTTGGTACAATTTGTTTTTTTCATAGTCACAGGAATCCTGAATTACGCAGAGCAGTATATACCCATATATACATATATATCTCATATATATTAATATAAATCTAATGATATTTTTAGGCTACACCTTTTTCTGACGCACAGCAAACCCGATATACGACCTTACCGTATATTAGTATATATTTATATATAACATAAAATATATATACATTCACCTGTATAATCTATATTTACATTTGTAAGACTCATACGACTGTCTACCGAGCCTCAACTGGTCTTTTTTTCTTTTTTTGATTTTTATCTTGCCCTCTTGCTGGCGATGCTTCATGCTTGCTGAAAACCTTCGTGCGCTTCGCTACTCGCCAATTAACGCCTGCGAATTGCCAACAAAAAAAAAAACATTTCCGAACCGCACGACTGACCGATCACCACCGCCCGCACGAAAAAAAAAAAAAAAAAAAAAAAAAAAAAAAAAAAAAAAAATAAATGTAAAGCAGACGGCGACGGTGCCGACGAACGTTGCGGGAATTGGAGCGATGGCTGGCGGAGTGTCAGGAGTGCCGGCTGCAGCTGTACCTGGAGGACTTCAGAACGCCAATATGGCGAGCATCGAGCTCGGCAAGAAGCGGATGCGCGACTCCAATGACGATCTGCTAATGGTACCACGGCTTATGCATGGAGTACACTTTCGGTTTTTGTAGCGGAATTTCGATAGAAATTGGCCGATTCTTGTTATAAGCACTGATCGAGAAAATAACGTGTGAATAGAATTAAAGGATATACTTATTTACGTAGCGTCGCTGCGCAGCTGCTTGGCGAAATCCAAGATGGCCGTTAACTTATTTATAAAAGTGCTGCCATCTGTCGGGTGACGCGGAAACTATTTTCGAACCGAACAACGGTAATACGAAAGTTAAAGTGTACTCTTCGTTCTGTATGTGTGTGTGTATATATATATATATATATACATATAAAAGCTTTCTTTCTCCAAGTATACGTTATATTGGCTTACGCGAATTCTTAGGCCTGTTTCTATGGATATTCTACGTAGCGTTACGTTTAAGTTACAAATACAGTTTACTGCGATTGTGAATACACTGCCGAGCGCGCTTAGAGCTCTACTCCTGTTTTCTTGTCTCTAACAAACCCCGCTGTTCTTTATCCGACCTCGGGACGTAACTAAAGGCGTCCACGCAAATGAGCGACAAACACGGTGAAAGATACGAGTTTTCAGAGTGTCTTTTGTCTCCGATTTTGTCGTCAGACTTTGCGTCGACTGCTTTCAGATATTTCTCTACGGTTACTGCACATATTATCATTGGCTTAAACCCCGACGATATGCGAAAAATTTGTTGAGAATTCCTTTTTTATTAGTTGACGCTTCTTTTTTCTGTCGTCTGTTTGCGATGTGGTTCGTTCCGGAGCTTACGCCTCGTAATGTATTTATAGATCGCTTATATCGACACACGTGTCACGTGTCATGTCAAACGGCAATGGGATTTCGGTCGTACAGTTTGCGACTGTATCGATTCAATTGTTTTCTCTTTTCGTATTTAGAATGTTTGGTAAAAAAAAAAATTTTTTTTTTTTCGAAAAATTTTCTAAAGACATGACTCGTGACACTAATGATTATGGTAAAATCCTTAGGCAATCCTCTGGCCAAAAGATATCTGACCTGAGTTACGATCAGTTGATCGATCGATCGATATAATATCGTATTGATTATTATACTGATTGTAGGTCAATTTTCGCACTTTGAGTTGTGGCAACATCGATTCCAAGAAACCTGCTTGTTTTACGACTGACCTAATTGCAGGGTTATTAAAACATAATGATATGTTGGATTTACTTTTTTTATTCATAAACACCGGCAATTACGTTGAAAATAGAAAGTGGAGAATCGATGTTCAAACAGCTTGGATTGGGAATGTTGAAATAAAAAATCTTGAAATCTAATTATTGTGCTTGGAATTTTCGCGGCTCCTTTTTTTTTCAATATGGAATTGGATCAGTCTCGACTGGCCCAAAAGTCACGTTGAAATTAAAAAATGGACCCGGATTCAAGGACACAATGAGTTCTGTGTAATTCTGAGCTTGCGCCGATGATGCATGTTGTGCTTTCGCGACCCCGAGGTGATGGTACAGCATCATCCCCTCGAGTATACTCTGGACGATGACTAAAGTACATCTAGAGATAAATTATTCACTTGATTATTTTCAATTTTTTTTTTAATTCACCTCGGAAAGTGACCATCATTAATTAGTCATTTCGATTTTGTTGTTAAAAAAAAGAACAAGAGCACCATAGTCCGCTTACGTACACTCGCTATACTTTCTTCCTTTTCGTGGGACCTCTTCTTCTTGTCTTCGTGTACTGTGAACTTTTTTTCTTTCGTCTTTTCGAAATTTCACAACGCGACTCAGCTTCATTTTTTCATTCACTCAAGGTTATTTGGAACTCAATCTTGAGGATTTTCTATGTATTTCGCGCTGTGGGAAAGTAATGAAAAATTCAAGGGATCAATTTTTTAAATTTTTCTCTTTAATTTTTCTTCGGCTTTCAAGCTTTCGCATATCGTCGCAGCTTTTGACTAAACTCCTTGGAAAAAAAAAAACTTCTGTTTTCTTTTTGCTTACCACGATTATGCCAATTGGTAATAATCGTTCGCCCGCTTCTTAGTTTTATTTTTTCTTTAATTCCTTCTTTTTTGTATTCTTCTCTTTTTTCTTTTTACCTTTTTCGCTTATTCGGGTTACGACAAAAACTCGAACACATCACGTAATGTCTTACCTCAATGACTGACAGTCTGATTTAATGACGCTCTCTATTTTTTATCTCTTATTTCATCGGCTATATTATATACATGTATTTATACATGTATATAACACAATTTTTTTCTCACAAACATTTTCGAAATTTCACTTTTTCTCTCGTTCACACTTTTTCTCATTCTCTTCCCATCTCTCTTTTTTCTCTACTTACACATATACATGGTTTGCCTTTTAAAATTCACTTTGAATTTCGAATTTTCACGCCTTTGCATTACGCGTACGTCCTCATAATTTTCGCAAGCTGTTATCTATTCGTACTTACGTCCTTCAGTTCTTACAAAACGTGTCGCAGTCTGGTTTCCTTTTTTTTTCCTTTTTTTTTTACTCGAGATAAGAGAACCATGATAATTTTCACAACTGCGTCATTTCGTTCTAGCAATTTTGTATATATCGAAATATACATATATCACAATCCATAACCAGGTATATCGTATACAGATCCGCGTACGAAAGGATGTATTTTGGAACGTTCCGAGAGAAACTTTACTTTCGTTTGTTTTTCCATCAAATTTTTTCTCGAAGTAGAAGAATTTTACAGTTGTCCAACAACGAAAACCGTCATCGTATGGGAACGTCACTGCAAGCTGCGTCATCGGCACAACTTACACTGTTTCTAGCCCTTGACCATGGTCCTTGATGAAACAAAAGAAAATATATATATGAAATCCCATTTGTCCACAATTTCCAATCCGGTGATCCGACCCTTAAAAAAAAAAAAAATAAAAAAATAAAAGAATCGTACAATTACCTGATCCTTTGAAATTAGTTGAAACCGATCCTGTCTTTGTTGCAGATGGACATGAAATCTGTCGGGTCGTTCTACTACGAGAACTTTGTAAGTGCAGATAAAAAAAAAAATCATAACCCCATCCATCCTTATCTTACCTTTCAACGCTATTCACACATGAGACCTGTGCATACGTTTATCGCATATGGTAGTCCACTTTGCAGATATGCGCTTAAGGCAATATTTATTATATACCATCTAGACGTATATATACACAACGTATATTTACATATGGGAAATTTCAAGTGGGACTTATTTTTAGGAAAAATGGATTCGTGGATCTTATTTCATCGTGATAGCATATACTCGAAGTAATATAAATTTCAAAAATTTTCTACCGACATATTGTAATCATTCCCCCCTTAATCAGGTACCTTGTTCCTTTTTCATTTAAAAAATTTTTCTGATTAGGGTAACATACTCTACTTGAAACCACTTACGTAAATTCCAGTCTCATTGAATCCCGTGCGAACTCATAGTACCGCTACCAATTAAAAAAGGGACATAAAAAGGATATAAAAAATATATATAAAAATTTCGACGGCTCCCGAGTGCCACGTATACTCGAGCTCTCCGAATGCTCTAACCCGATTCCGCTGTTGCTTCCAGGCGTTCCCAGGAATGGTACCGTACAAACGTCCAGCAGGCGAC
This sequence comes from Cephus cinctus, assembly GCF_000341935.2. NCBI lineage: Eukaryota > Metazoa > Arthropoda > Insecta > Hymenoptera > Cephidae > Cephus > Cephus cinctus. The sequence goes on along the minus strand of NW_014332893.1, from coordinate 89,658 downwards.
AAGTCCGGCATGCCGGTGTACCAACCAACCGGCGCGACGACCTACCAGCAGCTAATGCAGCTCCAGCAGCCGTTCGTGCCTGTGTCATGTGAGTACACTGGAACACCACCACTACCCCAAACCTCTAACCCGTCGATCGTGCCCTCGCAAAATTCGATACAGCCGCAAAGCGGCGGCGGCGGGTTGGCCGGAGGGTCATCAGGCCTGAGCGAATCTAATGGCGGCGGTGGT
>NW_014332893.1:80708-88998 GCF_000341935.2 Cephus cinctus | reverse complement strand
GCGGCAGCGGCCGCGGCCGCAGCCACGGCCTTGGCCAATCACGAGAACGAGAACTCCCATAACTCGCCCGAATTGAATCACCCGAACGCACAGCAGGTAGGACACATGTCACTGGCTGCGCCACCGTCCATGAGTCCCATGACCTCGATATCCGGTCTGACCTCCATGCCCAGTGTCGGCAGTATGACCTCCATGGCCGGTATGGTTAGTATGGCTAATATGGCAAGCATGGCCAGTATGGCCAACATGGCCAACATGAATTCAATGGCTAATTACACTATGGCCAACATGGCCAACCTGAACGTATTGAATACACTGGGCATGGGACCTAGTCTGTCCATGGATCCTGCAGCCCTGGCCAAGGAGGTGGCCCAGAAGAATTACGCCAAGGCGATCAAACTGTCCCAGGCATCCCAGTCGTACGGGATCAATCCTCTGACCGCGCTAAATTACACCGGAGTGGCCTTGAACAAGCATTCTCTCGCGATGAACTCTCAGGCGTCCGCGATGCAGGGCACGGCCACCCCTAGACAGGTGATACCAGGCCTACCCGGCATACACGGTAGTCTGACCTCACCACTACCAGCTGGTATCCTGGCCTATCCCAGACCTCCTCCAACAGCTCCCATCAATCCTTACTCCCTGATACGACCTCAGATGCTCCCTGCGTCCTACATGCAAAGCTCTATTCATGGCGTCCCAGGTGCCAGCATGCAGGCCAATCCCTACGCGGTTCAAAATCCTTACGCCATGTTACCCGGTGTCGCTGGTGTTCCCGGCATGGCCACCGCTGTACCCGGTGTACCGCAAATGCAGAACGCGAATCCGGCCACGATAGCCGCGCAACCTCAGGTCGCCATACCGGTTAGCAGCGGGGTGGTTATGCAGCCGTATAAGAAAATGAAAACTACGTAAATTCTTATATCGTACCGTTATTGTGCTTCCCGGAGTCTATCGATCGGCCAATCGGATTCGACGTTGATCCTTGCAGTTTCTTTTTTATATGGATACAAAAAAGAAAGGACCTTTATTTATCTCTCTTTCTCTTACACGATATACTTCAATTGTCGCGTTTAATCTTGCCGTGTCTCCTACCGAATTAATGGACTTTGTTAAGCGAGTCAAGATCACTTGGTTTCGATCATACGGGTCGAGGAGGTGACTTCGTAACGTGAGGATCCAGTGACATTTGACACTTTCGTATATTAGCCTCGAACAGGGTAGCGTGTTAAAGAGATTACAATGAGAAAATATATATATATATATATATGTACATACTGCAAGGATCAATGGAGAATCCATACAGCGAACAGCACCCTGCTGATAACGATTGGCGCGTGGTGAAAATCACGGCAGAAAAAAAGAATTAGTCTAGCGTAATCGAGTGACGCTGAGAGGAAGATATATTAAAGGAAACGAAAAAAGAAAAAAAGGATAAGCAAAAAAGTTCCAGAAATAGTTTCATTTTCTAGTCAGACATTGTCGGTGAACAGTGCCTTATTGTCCCGATCCCACTGATAAATAATAATAATAATAAATATATATATATATACCGTTCCGAGGCACTCTGACGGCTGACCGTGCTAGCAACGTGAATTCCGTTTTTTTTTCTTTTTTTTTTTAATGCTCGTCCTATCTCTTACTATCGTTTGTTCCATTTGTTTCCTCTTACGAGTCTCTGACGTTTGTTCCTCGTGCTCGTTTCTTGTTAACGATATCTTCTTGTAGTGGCCGGACATTATTATTATCATTGTCTCTATTTATATTAATTATTTCCCAGTGAGCCACGCACCTTGTTACGTGTTTTTACGATAAATCTTTATTATTATTATCAAAGCATTTTATAACGCGTACTCGTTAACGAAACCACTGGAGGCTCATGGTTTTTATAATAATAATCGTTTGACTGTAAATTAACAATGGAATAGTGCAAGGATCATATTTATAGACTCGAGTGAGAGTGATTTTTTGAGAGAGAAAAAGAGAGTGTACGAAAAGAAAAATTAAAAAAAAAAAAAAAGCGAAGAATCGAATCGGACTTCCTCGAGTCTGATCGTGTATGTCGTCTGTTATGTAACTGCGTGATTTTATGCGTGGCTAACATTTTTTTTTGGGACTCTTCGAAAGGGCCCGATTTGATAACTTTTTAATTCCAGTTGTTTATATTTCTTGATTTTGTCCATTGTATCCTCCAGTGGTCTCTACCATACCGACACTTTGTATATCGCGTGATAAAAATTTGTATTATCATCGACGTATCCCCTAGTATCTTTTTTTTTTTCTTATCGTTACTACTTTTTATCGGTTATGTAAATCAGTAAAATGTAATTATTATTATTCACGTTCACGTTTATTCATAGTCGTGTCTCTATAGGCCCCTATGCCTCGTACGAGGTTGGTCCTGATTGAAGAAAAAGAAAAGAAAAAGAAAAAAAAGAAAAGGAACCATTTCCACTGTTAATATTTTTCAATCATTGTGACGATTAATCATCGACTAATGTAGAAATGGAATAAAAGTTTCCTGTTTTTTTGAAATATATTTTTTATTTTTATCTTTTTTATTTTCTTGTTCAACCACGCAACTTATGTTTCCTAGGCACATCCTTGCCGGATTTGATTGTCAAGAAAAATGAATTTTCTCACTTTAGCTCCCTTATCGGTTTCTTTTGTAGAATTTTTATTTTATTATACTTATCTTGATTCTTGACCATCTCGCTTCGCGGAACTGTCCAAATGGTTCCTGATGTTAATGCATAGGTTTAATTGTTCGTTTTATCGTGTTAATTTAGGCTAGCCACCTCCTATATATTTTGAATATCCATCTCCTACTACGTTTCCAAAGAAAATTTACGAGTCCACCCCCCGAACCTGCTGCGAAAAAAATTGTTATCCAAAATAATCCAAATTGTTCCTGATCATCCTGGATTCAATTCGGGTGAGTTCTCACGTGTGCGCACGATGAATTATTGTCAAATATATATGCGTATGGGACGTTCGAGTTTTTTTTTCAATTTTTTTTTCTAATGCATTTACTCAAGAAAACACAAAAAAAAACACGCACACGTTAGACAATACGTTGACGCACACACGTATTATAAATATATAACATACGTATGAACACGTCCACCTACGTATATTAGGTGCGAGCACAGGCGTCGCACTGCGAAACGTCGCAGCCAAATGCATTTATAACAAGGAAGACGACAAGAAAAAGAAATACAATGTCGAAGATAAGGAAAACTATGAGGAGAAAGGATTGTTGTGACGGTGAAGAAACTTTTATTTTCGGCAAGAGAAATAAAATGAAAAATTACGATAAGAGCTGCAAAAATGGTGTCTGTGCATCTTTACATGACGATACGTACCACATACTCACTCAACACACAAGTGCACGCACAATTACAGTCACTTTACATACATGCGCACGTAAAGAAAAATGCGTCAGGAAAAAAATAAGAGATTGTCGGGAATTAATGTCACGTGATTTTTGTGAATTTCATATATTTTTTTTTTTTTAAATCACGGATTTTTCAGTGAGGCGATTTTACAGTCAAGGCGGGTTGGAGGGTTTTTTCGAAGGGAAATCGCATTTGGGTAGGATCGATGATAAATCAATATATTGTCTGTCGTTAACGGGTATATGTATACATTTATATATCTGATTATATTTGCCAAGTGATTTGATTTTTCTTATAGCTGGCACCTACGTGATTGTATAATGTAGGCAGTTACGTATATATATATATACAAGTAGGATTGATATGTAATTATTATATAGCGGTACATAAACATATGTATATAGAAGTATACATATACATAGTGTCCCGTATAACGTACGATTTTAATGAATCGTCGACACGTTGAACATGTCGGTGTAGATTTTACTGTAGAAAAAGATTTTAGAGGACACTATAGATCGATAGATTAGATGTACGACGGTCTAAAAAGAGAAAAAAAAAAGAAATAGGAGAAAAAAATTACCGATTACGAAAACGAAAGATATCGAGGGTTCGGAGGAAAAAAAAACATGGCGACGAAATCTGTGCGTGCAGAAAGTGTGTGCAACTCTGCGTTTGCGTAACGACGATTTTGTGGATAACGAAAAAAAAAATCAGTGTTTTCACGTTACGAAAATCAAGTTGGACAGTTTTTTTTTTTCGAAATATTAAACGCACATTAAAACTATCGTCGAATAGTATGCACGCATGACGCCGTCTTTCTCCATGAGTCTACTCGATCCTTCACGAGATTAAAAATAGTTCTATCGAGGACAATTATTTTTGTGAAAAAAAGAGTCAAAATTTAAAAAAAATCGCACTCTGCGTCTGCGGTACGTAAACGAATGAAAAAGGGCATGAGTCATTAGTCTGTCGCGATTTTGCAAAAATAAGAAAAGCGGGACTGTTGGTTAAAGCTCCGTGCACAACAGTAGTCGTCAAAAATAATATAGGAGGATGTATTTTGAAAATTTTTTCGAGCATGGCACTGGGTATAAGTGATACTCAACATATCCATCTACCAATTTGAGTAAGGATCGACCTTTTTTTTTTTGGAGATATTTTGCATAAAGTGAGTATTCACTTTTTTTTCTTCCCAACGATTTTATCCAATTTTACATACAGTACGTGTACCTTGGACTCGAGCCGTTTTCAATCTCGTGAGGAACAATACTTGAGGGCCGTCCATTGTGATAGCGTTATATAATATATGTACCAGAATAATGCCCTGAGCACAAAGGAGAGGGAGATTAAAACGAAAAAAAAGGAAAAATACACACAAACACTTTTTAATGAGTACGTAGATAATACGCATACAATTAACATATTATATACATAAAACGTGGCCTAGAAATTATTACTATTATTATTATTATTGTAACGATTATGCCGAAAAAGAAATAACTAGCGAAAAAGCCCCGATTGAAAAATAGCGTTCAAACAAAAAAAAATTTCAAGCTGTATTACAATATGCATACACATATATATATATATATATATATTTACACGTCACGCCTCTGACGTCCAGTCAGCTGTCACCTAGAAGTGACAGCAGGAAGCGGTAAGACGATGCATAGAAAAAAAATTTTCCTAGGGTCCCTTTGTCGTGCGTTTTGCAAGGATGAAAAGAAAAAGTCAGACGAAATTAGAACGAAAAATTAACAAGGACGATATATATATACATATATAACCAACGGAAGAGAGTTAACGTGAAAACAGAAATAATGATAAACAGCAACGAGAGGGTGGCTGTTTCGAAATTCGCGCCCAAGTCCCGGACGCGCAAGTAGGAGACCGTGAGACCTTTTTCCCAAAGAGTGCGAGAGAGATGGAGAGAGAGAGAGAGAGAGTCCGAACAATCTTACCTCACTCTCGCGACAGTGCAATTTTAAAATTAGTACGCGGGTCCATAAGGGTGGCCAATAATTATAATCAGTAACACGAAGCTTGCACGGGTTTAGATATATATTTTTCGAAAAAAATAAATCACTTAACTTTACTTCGTCCTCCGTCGATAGTCATTACCAGCATTTAATACGGGATAATCGGGATAGAATTTTTGAGTGAAATTTTTTTTTTTTTGAAAAACCTCAATTGACAACCGGGTCTTGGGTGTCGAATAGACTTGACTCAGCGCAAGTGCCTTCCCTTGCACTCTACACTACTACTATTACTATATATATACACAAAAAAAAAAAATGCACTTACACGTATACACTCAAAAAAATACACGTGACACAGTACGGACGTAAAGGACAGAGAGACGTTTGACACAGGTGATAAAAGAAGATAACACTACTTATTGTATACTTACGCAGTACGATTACATTTATATATAATATATATAAAGGTATATATATATATATATATATTACGTAATATTAATAGTTGCATATAAGTGGCGTGCAACGAAAAATAAACAACCTACTTTATTAAATATATATATATATGAATATATATATATATATATATATATATATACGAATAATGAATGTCGCAAGGACAAGATAAAAAAAACAATATATAAGAACGATACGTTTTACGATATAATCAAGTATATACCATGCATACAGGTAGTATTTATTATTGTGTACTGTACTGTCTCTAATTCTTCATGTACATTGTTATATACACGTATATATATATATATACTTAACATACCACGGACAAAACATCCACGTACACTTCAGACACGTTTCTATATACATATATATATACATATATATATGATACCTATATATCGAGTACACTACTATACGATCCGCTGCGTGCATCTGCAAAGTGCTCTCCTTGTCTCTTTATTGTCTCTTTATTATATCTTTAATATATAAATATATTCGATATATCTGGCAACGGGTGTTGAGGACTATTGATATAAGGACGGGACGTTTGCACGTGCACGTTCACCGGGTCCCTCAGGAGTCAGCCAGTATTTGTAATAATAATGCTTGAGAAATGCATGAATATTTGTTTTATTAATGCTTCTTCTTATTTCATCTCTATCTATCGATGACGATATCTCCCACCCCAGTCGGCTAATCCCTGTAATATTGATTATTATACTCAATATGGCGTCCATTGCTCACAGCCTATATGCCTTGCTTCCTGCTTCCTTCGTATCGAGAATCAAAAATTTTTTCCCCACTCTCGTAAGGAGGCCTGGTGCTTGTCTCGTGTATCACTATATGGCAATGGCGCGCATCAATTTTCTTTTTTCCCCTCCGATTTCCGCATCCAGGATGGCGTCCTTTACTATACAGAGAAGAAACGCAGAATTTGCATTGGTTTACGACGCAACGTGTAAGTGATGCTAGAATCCTGACCAAGCCATTGATATCTCTTAATTCTTTCATCACTATGCGAATGTACCTTTTGCCTATACTTTTTTTTTTCTCATAGAAAAATTGTGGCTATGATCGCTTTTTTTTTGGTAAAATTCTATTTTGAGGTTACGTTCACGCGCAACTAGTGAACGAGCCAAGCACATGGTCGACTATGAATTCTCGTAGATATAACTAGTTTGCTTCAGATATTACGAAAAAAAAATAATTCTACCACGTCACTTCCGCTCTTATCCCGTAATCTCGACTTCCCGTCATCTCGACTCCAAATTTCCAAAAAAATCCCAATTTCAATCTCCTTGGCTTTCCCATGCTTTACACGCGTATCTCCGATCAACAGCGTTATGGGCGATCATCTGGCACAAGGTCCAGTCTCGTCTATACTTTTCATGCGTACAGACCTAACCTCACCTACGTATCCATTGTTCCTTATGAAAAAAAAAAGAAAAAGACCAAAGAAAAAGAAAAGCAATCGCCACATCGGATGTATTACTGTCTCTTTAATTACGCAGCTTGGCCGCGACAGAGAAATGGTAATTCCCTGAGCGAAGCTTAATTATTGACATGTTTCTTTTTTTTCTACTCTTTTTCAAATTACCCGCCAATTTACCTTCAGCGCACGCGCGATTGACACGTGGCTGGGTACGATGATATCCACTCGCGTTTTCCATTTTTCCTTCTTACCTGTCTTTTTTTTTTATATCTACCTTTATCCATATTCATTGGATTCCAATATAAACATATCCTAGCTATGGTAGAATCCTTTCGTAGAATCTGTGTAGAAGACAATCGTCGTCCATTATTTAAATATTGGAAACGCTTCTGCCGTGGCATCGAGATAGCACACCGCCATACGCAATGATATTTATAGAAGCTAAAAAAAGTCACCGTAGAAAAAATTTTCAAAAAAAAAAAGACGAGTGACGACCGAAGGGTGTTCCATGATAATTTTTTGAAAGTCGCTTATCAATTTTCATTTTACGCAAAGCGTATTACGAAAACCGAGCTTCGCAAGGAAATCGGATTGTCATGGGTATACAAATATAAAAAAAAAATAATTGTTTACCCCATTAAATAATTTTCCCATGGGACACCGTTCTAGCCGAACACTCTAGAGGTAGCGAATAAGTTGTTGCAGCTTTGTTGCGTCCAGGCTTGCTTGTACACACTGGATTCCAATTGGACGATCACGGGGATGCGAATTCGCCGGATTCTAGCGTAGAATTGCTCTGCTGCTATCCAAAGAGATGATGATGATGATGATGATGAATCATGATGATAGCCAGGTGAGAAGAGTAGTCTCGCTTTGGTAGTTAAACATCGACGAGGTTTATCGACGTGTTTCGCCAAGAGACAAAAAAATCCTACGACTCCATCTTGGTCACCACTATCCACGTCCACGTGTACGAGATCAAAAAAAAAAAAAAAAAAAAAAAAACCAAAAAAATTTTT
>NW_014332893.1:74835-80553 GCF_000341935.2 Cephus cinctus | reverse complement strand
AAAAAAAAAAAAAAAAAAAAAAAAAAAATCCAAACAAATTTTTTAAGTCTAGCATCGGAGGAGGTTTGGGATCATATCGTATAAGATGTCAGTCGTACTCGAGGACGACGATATCCTCGCTGTCAAAAATCTGTCAACTGTCAATTACAATTTGACCATGGATCTTGGCGAGAATTTTCATGGGATGCGAAATTTTTTTTTTTTTTAATATATACATTTCGTATCGTTACCCCGTGAAAATTTGGATGGTCGACATATCTCTCGCTCTTCTTGGACCTGTGTAGAGCTCCTCTCCGTTTCGTAGGACCCCCCTGCTATCTTCCGGCGAAACACAGGAGGAACACGGGATTAATGACACACGCCATTAAGATGCCGCAATTTGCACGCAACTCACGTTCATTCATGATCTCTCTTTGAACTTTCTGTTTCATGCCTGCCTACGCCTTGGACGCCGCACGACTTTGAACCGAATGAACTGTTTATGAACACCGCCAACGCTTATCGCCCGAACAAAAAAAAAAAAAAAAACCGCCAACCACAAAAATCCAACAAACCTGCATCCCACTGGACCACTCGCATGCCGACCTGTTTTCTTTGATCCTTGGAAATTATCACTCCTGGGCCTTTCCACGATAACATCCTCTGCGTTCGTATCATCACGCGCGTCTTTATTGGATCTTATTACGTATTACGTTCTTTACTTCACTATGTGGCGATTGTGCGGAACCTTCACTGCCTATCTTCCAAAAATGTCCTCCGTTTCGACTTTTCATTGCGATTATGAAAACAACAAACTTTTTATCTCTCTGTGTCTCCGTTCTATATTTCTTTCACTCTTTCGATACTACGAATGCTGCCGTCACGAACGGGTTTGTCGAGAATACACCCTTGATTTGGCAAATTCACGTTAAATTATTCATCTTCAAAAAAAATAATCAAATTGTCATTCTCGTTTGCCACATGTCGTACGACACGAAAAAAAAAAAAAAAATATGAATATTTTGGTGTTGGGCTGTCTTATTTTTTTTGCGACGACACTCACTGGACCGCACTACTGGTGATCACGCCTGGTTTTTGAAAAAAAAAAATGGATCCAAAAAAATTATGCTTCGTATGCATACGTATTTAATAACGGCGCACGTGTATCTATCGCGTCATTGTGACGTCACACGCACCGAATATCATTCTTTCTCTTGGAATTACGAATGAACGTAAAATAATATATAAAAAAAAAAATAATCAAAAACCGTTGGGTGGTCGATTTGGATGACGTCGTGGATGTGCTCTACTATCTGCCTCTATACCCGGATTGATTGGTTGACTGATTGGCCTTCGATTGGCGGTCTATTTACTCTCGTTATTATCCTGTATCACCTAATTCTAATATATTGTTATATTGATTGATATATATACGTATATATATATTTGGATATTTTTAACCGCTGGCTTGGTACGTGTGCACTGCCGCCGCATTATTGCCATGCCCGCCCATCACTCATCAATTTAAAAAAAAATTTACATAAAATCAAAACGAACATAAAAAACACCCCGGTACATGGTTGGTCGATTTCGGCATGATATAACGAAAAAAAATTTGTTGCGACAAAAATTTAACTGTATACTTTCCAAATCTCTAATGTCAAATCGTAAATCAATGCATTCTCATTAATGGTCTACGTTCATGAAAACATATCGATGCGCTTGACGTTTCTGTCGCAAAAAAAAATTCCCCGAAAAAATTTCATCTCGTTACCTTACGCGGAAATTTCATAAAATTTTTGAAAAATTTTCATTTCACTTGCTCTCTTTGTCTGTTACTATCGTCTTACGTTTTTATCACTTATTATTATTACTACTATTACTACTATTACTACACTGCTACTATTACATATTTCATACATATTTGTTTGTCCGTCGATGAGAACACGTTACGTCGTTTCCGCATCTGCGAAACGCCACGATGTGCTAAATGAAACATCATCATCACGTTTCGGAACATTTTGGACATGTACCTGGGTGCTGCGTGTGGGGTAAATACGCTCAACGTTGTGCGCCTGCGCAAATTTGGTGCGTCTCGTACCGAATTCGACTGAAATGGCAAAAAAACGAACGATACCAAAATCGAAAACCGAACGACAAAAAAAAATATTAAAAAACAAAAAATAAAAAAAATTATACAAAAAAATTTTACCTACGGAACGTCAAACGGAAAAAAAATGCTCCGGGAAAAAAAAACAACAACAACAACAAAATCTATATATCTGTATACCAATATACCGTACGAACACTGCCTCGTTTGCTGCATGTGGATCGCCTTAGCAGCCTTAGCCACTGTCGGGGCCCACGTGGTCCCCCAAAACGCTCACTGTGTCGTCTACACAGACAGCTGCGGACAGGTAGACTCATTATTGTAACCAGTTTTTATCCAGTTTCGGGCCTGCATTGCATTGCATCTTTTCTTCGCGTAGATTAACACATATATATCTACCTATCTATCCTTTAATAGAAATATCCAACAGTGCTATACGGAGTGTACGCTACTACAACGCCAAGAGAAAAACTTTTTGCCATTTTTGTACGGAACAAAAAAAAATGTTCTTTTTTTTTCAAAAAATTTCTCATATTACACTCGGGTCACATTGTAGCTCGAAACGTTACATGTGAAAATCTCACTTTTCGTTCTACAAACTTTTCCTCTATTCGCCAAAGTATAGTACACGTCTTACCCGTACGAAATCTACAGTCTAGCCAAAAAGTTTTGCTCACGGCGATGCGCACTTCCATGCACCTGTGCTACCCGGCTACATTTTCTTATTTTGTTTTATTCCTCACCCTCCGCTACCCCCTTACCCAACCTTCCTACAGACTTCCCCTCCAACTTTACCCATCCTGCATCCCCACTCCGGTCCCCTGGAAACCAGCCACCCCTTGTCCCCTACCTTCGTTCTTCACGTCCAATTATTGTCAATCAATTGGATATGATTTAGCGCGCTCGATGCAGGCCCGAAACCTTAATGCCGCTAACACGCAAGATTAAAAAGGGATACGTATACGTCCGATCGCTTTTGTAATAAAATTCTCTCATTGTTTCACATCGATAAGAATTTTTCTCGTTCCACGCAAAAGCATGCTTTCCCAAATTATTTATCATTTTACCGATAAAAAAAATAAATAGAGCGAATCGCACCTCATCCGAATCCCTCGTTAATCTTGGCTAACACGTAGCTTTTGGGGGCGTCTCCCTCACGACTGCTCACCGCAACTATAACTGCGAATAACCACTGCCTTACCTGGTGTCTGTCTATATCATTATTATTATTTATTACTATTACTATTGTTATTATTATGCTACTATCGAACCCGTTGTCACTTTGCCTTTTCAACTTTTGCCTAACGAGAATACGAAGGAGGGGCACGCTTCTTTATCGCGTATCACAACCCGTTAAGACATTGACTTCGAGTCACTGTCTTTTTTAACCCTTTTCCTCTATTCGTTCCTATCATGTACTATTTTTTTTTCATCGTTTTTATCATTCGCACACTTATACATATTGCCGATAAATGCCGTACGCTATAGTTCGTGTTTTGTATCACACGGTTTGATTCCTGATAAGAGATTTTGCTGTTGGTTTTTTTTTTTTTTTTTTTTTGGAAATTACGCCCTGAAGTATTTTTCGTTATCACGCTTTCAGCAGCACTTTTCGTCCGAGTATCGAACGGTTTTTCCTCACGAGGGTCAAAGATACCGTATTTACGTGGGACTTTATGTCGCCGTGATTTTGATAAGGGTGGATTTTTTTTATCGGAAAATTCGGAAAAAATTTTTTCGAGGATTTTCTTGTCGCGAGCATCGAACGTACGTCTTGAGTCGCGAACGCGATTCCGCGGGTTACAGGCGTCACTTCCGGTTGGTCGACGACGAGGGAAAAAAAGAGACACGACGGAAGCTAAAGGGGAAGACGGTAAAGGATAGAAAAGGACGAAAGTCTCTGCGCAATAAGCCCGCAGATGTCGCTGTATGTCGATTTCATTATAAAGTCGTGTTACGTATATGCATGAGAGCGACAAAGCTTCCAAGACGTCGCGGATACTTTTCGCGAGGAATCTTTTTCTCGTATCATCCATCCCATCTGTTTCTTTTATTTTTCTTTTCGCCCCTCCCTTTTCGTGGCAGCGAACGAGAGAGAATAATAATAATAATTCTGGAAAAAAAAAATTCAAAAATAAAGAAAACATGTGCTTCCTTCTTACCGGCCAAATGTATTGTCTTCTCTCTCTCTCTCTCTCTCTCTCTCTCTCTCTCTCTCTCTCTCTCTCGCTCTCTCTCTCTATCCTTACGTCACGATCTGACACGCGTTATGCAAAAAGGCTTTTAATCGAGCGGCTGTCGTTATGGTTGCGGAGTCGCAGTTGAACATAGTGTTGAACTTATTTGCAGTAGAATATATTAATTTGAGAGCTTACGAATCCCCATTGACCTCTATGCCCATCGCCCTCAACATACCCCTTTATATATATATATATCTATATATTGAGCGCCATTACTCGCTAACTTTGCGCTGCCTGTTGGTTTGTTGCGTGGACCACAATTTTTTCGTAGCTTTTAGTAGTGAGTGAATGTGTGTGTTTCGAACGTGTTCACGCAAATGAACCGAGCACAGCGACGGTTAGCGTTTGGCGAGACTCGAATGCTTGGGTGAAGAGTCCAATTTAATGGAATTGAGACGAGGATACGTCAGACGGCATATTTGAACCGAGAGTTCGGCTAACAATTGACACGAGTACCGATGAGTTCGATTAGCGATCACGAGTTAATGTAAATGGAGTTGATTTTCGTTAAAAAAAAAAAAAAAAAAAAAAAAATAAAGTTTTTTTTTTTTTCAAATTACAATCGTCTGACGGATCTGCAAAAAAAAAAGAGAACGTCTCAATGGAGGGAACTTTTATTGGCGCCGCTTTCGAAACTTTCCTTTTCCTTTGATATTAGCCGATTCATATTTGATTAGCCGAATACATCGAAATTTCACATACTGTATTTCGATAGTTTGTATATTTTTTTTGGTCAAATTTTTTTTCCTTTTCTCTTTTTCATTTTTTTTTTTTTTTTTTTTTTTTTTTTTTTTTTTTTTTTTTTTTTCTTGACTTTGTTCTTACGACTGTTACGATACAAAAATGTCCATTGGTGACAGGTCGCGAATATTCTCGCTATTGCGGATGTTGGATTTTTCGATTTTTTTTTTTTTTTTTTTCAAGTCACCCAAGCACCGACAAAACCCTTTTCTCCCGGGCCATTATTTGCATGACCAGACTCTGTGTTCGTAGCGAATTTATCTCTTACGCAATTGCAAGAATTATTATTATTACTTTTCGATTTTTTTTTTTTTTTTTTTTCAAGTCACCCAAGCACCGACAAAACCCTTTTCTCCCGGGCCATTATTTGCATGACCAGACTCTGTGTTCGTAGCGAATTTATCTCTTACGCAATTGCAAGAATTATTATTATTACTATACGTATGCGTACACCTTCGTAAGAGGCGTACCGAGATCGATGGCCGTGAAAAAAAAAAGATTCATATACAATTTATTATCCCAAATTACCTTGTTTACGTGAAACCATCTATTTACATATTTTGCACGCTTCTATGGTGAGCCTATGGTATCTACTTTTGCGCGATGAATCCTATTTACTTTTTTTTTTTTTTTTTTTTTTTTTTTTTT
>NW_014332893.1:51529-74709 GCF_000341935.2 Cephus cinctus | reverse complement strand
TTTTTTTTTTTCTTTTTTTTTTTTTTTTTTTTTATTATCTCATAGTATATACATTTTTATTCACTTTTTTTCTGGATATCTGTCTGGTAGGTTGTTAATGCTTTTTGACCTAACGTTTTGCTAACATGAAGAAAAGAAAGAAAAGAAAAGAAAAGTACCATTTCTTGAATTTAACGTTTAATCTCTATTTGCTGCATTTGTTTACCAAAAAGAAATAGTTCGGTTATATATGACGTGTATTGTTAACATTTAGATTCGTATATATATGTATGCGTATGTATTGCATTTATATATGCATATAGTATATATACGTTACCGTACGTTCTGCGTAATCACTTGACGCTGTTTTACCTTTTCGCAAATGTGGAATTTATGTTAAGTCAATGTCTGGCGATGTTTGGCGAAAGAGCGAGCGATAGAGGGCGCAAATGTATTTGCAAAAATTGTTTTTTTTTTTCCCCCCCTTTTACTCTTTATACTACTTTTTAGGCTTTCGTGAGATTTTTGATTTTCTTTTTTTTTCTTTAGCTAACCCTTTTGTATCGGCGCTCAATTTTTCAGTCTAGTCACTGTGCTGAATGGCCCGCTGAGAAAAGAGGGCTTCCGTTTCTGATTCGCAAATTCATGTGTGATTTTCAATTTTTCTTTTGTCTCATTTTTTTGGTTTTTCAAACATCATTTTATACTTTCGCGCTGCCTTTTGCATGTCAATATTTAATTATGAAATTAATTAGTTGGATCGTCAATGTAAATCACGTTGAATTTTATATTTATTGGTTTTTTTTGCAAATTAATTTTTTTTCCAATACCATTCGTGATGGATATAAAAATTTGTACGCTTCTTTGATATCGTTTCTGATTATTTCTTATCGATAGACAATCTTTTTTTCAATTTGCACTCTATCCGTTTTTGCATTCACGAAAATCAGTCTCGTGCCTCCACACCGTGCTAGTATGATTTTCACGAATGAAATTTGCGAATCAAGTGTCCTCGTTCATACGCACGCTCCTTGCACTCAGTGTGTTCGGAATGTATGAGAAGTAGCGTAAACGGCTATAAAAAAATATGTATATCAGTGTCTATTGAATCGAGTATAAATTCATTTTGATCTAAACCCACGTTCGTTTTTGTCCTGGTTTTTCATTATCTTTATCTCTTTTTCGTTTTCGTTTGCCAGCCCACGATAACACACAAGAGGCAAAAATCAGCTTGCATTTAATTTACAACACAATCAGTACAGGCGATAGGTTCTCCCTACTAGATTGAAGAAAGAAAAAAAAAAAAAAAGAGAAAAGAAAAGAAAAGATAGTCAAAGAGAATAAAAGAGAAAGAAAGAAAAAAAACCGTTGAAAGTCTATAGAGCAAAAAAGAAAGAGGAATATATATACATATATATAAAAATCAAGATAAAACAGATACAGAAAGTTCTACTGCAAATCTACTTGTAAAACTCGTGCACGAATATTCAACCGATGGGTTATCCCTGTTTTTATCATCTTGTTGTGGTTGCGGATCTATTTTTATTCATATGAACTCGACCCAGTCCAATTGACTATTCATGCACCAATAGCAATAATTAATTATAATATCTGATATGCGATCCAATTTTTAGAGCATGTAACGTATATCATGAATATGCTCTAACGAACTGGATGGACTGTTGTGTCGTGTGCGAGAGCAGGAGTGAGAGTGAATGCGAGAGAGAAAGAGAAAGAACGTTTGTGCGAGAATACGAGCAAAAGGGAGAGAGAGAGAGAGAGAGAGAGAGAGAGAGAGAGAGTGAGTGAGTGAGTGAGAGAAAGAGAGAACGAGATAGAACGCTTGAAAGAGAGAACGGTTGTGGATTTATTCGCGTAGAACGACCGTCTGTCTGGAACACCCTGTATACAGCTATCGGCATATTTTCTTTCAGTTACTGGACACCCTCCCGGTGTGCCAAGATTTTAATCGACAACTGTGCAACCGTCCCGCCTGCAAGTTCATCCATCTCCATGACGGTGAGTCTTATCAGGAAGATAAGAAAGGAGAGAGACCTGTATATATTGTGTAAATGCTTGTGCACATCTGGCCTTTCTAGATATTCCCTAGTATCACGAGGAACGAACAAAAAGGATCATCACGACTTTTTAAAAGTTTATTTATCACTAGACAAAATTCGAGTGAACAAGAATCAAAAAAAGGAGTCAAATTCCACGTCCTACGTGTAAACTGCCATAAGAGTTGAATAACAAAAAATACAGTGCAAATCATTAACTTCGCCAAAGGATTCGGTTTGTTATTTTCTGCTCTTTATTACCGACTGGATACGCTCTCTTCTTTATCGACCGAGCCGCTCCAGGTGACAGTTAGTCGTTGTCTGCCTTCTGACTGCGTAAAGTGTGAAACGATCTGGAATTACAGTTACAAGGTTACTTTGTTATGTTTTTATCCTACCGCTAGAATCCTTTGGCGCCACTGTCGAAGCAGACGCTGTATATTCGAGGAGGCCGACTGTCATTTAGTTCGGCATACGAATGTCGCCCGTTTACTAACCTCAGACTTTTCTTCGTTCCTTGCAGGAAGCGTGGAGGTGATAGAGAATCGTGTAACGGTGTGCAGAGACGCGGTGAAGGGCGCGTGCATGCGTCCCCAGTGTAAATATTACCATATACCGGTGGCACTGCCTCCGGCACCCTTGATGGCTCTCTCGGCTCCTGCGACACCCTAGTTACTCGTTCTCGGCTCGCCTCCTGGAGTTTTCGCGTCGACGCGCGGCCAAGGACGTCTGGAAAGCGCACGAGACTGGCTGAGAAAGAAGAAAAGAAACGAGGAAGACGACGACATAGGCCTACGGGCCATATGAAATTAACGTGGTGACGATGAAGAATCACGTGACGGAGTTGACAGCCAATCAGAAAAGTGCAGGTCGATCCCTATTGGTGGATTCGAAATACGGCCGGTTCGCAGTCGCTGCGATCTCTCTCGGCACGTCGTGGAGCTTCTTATAGGACGAACATTCGGTAAATGCGCGTTGATATATGCGTGCGTTACTCGGAGCAAGTGAAAATGGGAGAGGGGAGAAAAGGAATAATAATAATGTTAATGAGAAACGCCGACGCATTAAGATACATACAAAAAGGAAAAGAAAGGTAACGGAAGAATATTTGAAAATGACGCGTTCGTAATACTTGGTGCTGTATCACCGATTGAATTTAGTATTTAAGATACACGATGGCCTGGGGGGCCGTCATTGCGAAATACTTTTAAACGTTTCCTCGTATTTTTCTTTCTCGTTCTTATCTTTCTTTTTTTTTTATCATAAACGATCTTACGATTTCGTACCGTTATTAACGTCGCCGTTGGCACGATTCCCACGCGAGATAGAAACGGCCAAGTGTACCCGATCGATATCATTCGTGTGAATTATTGTTAAGATAAGAAGAATGCCGTACGAAATGTTCTTTGTTCTTGTATGCATACTGTTTCGATTCGCGAACGTCATAGAAACCGACTTGGACACTCGATCGGGCACAAGGATCTATGGATCATTTTGTATCGCAGCAGAGATCAATGTATATTTTGTTACTTAAAATATGATCCATATTTTTGGTTCAGTTTGTTTCTCTCTTGCGTTCGCGGAGTCTGCATTCTATTTAAAAAATTCACCCGGCCACTAGTTTTTAAGTAATTCATCACTTGTCATTTCTTTACTTCCTTATATTATTTTTTTTTTCTCTCGCCCCCAATCACAATTTCGTTATCCCGTTAAGTCGTGCGCGTTGTTAAGTCGCCCGCGGCGACGAATACACGACTAATTTTATTGATTATATTACTTAGTTATTATTGGAATGTCGATTGTTGACGTAATCGTTGTATTGGAAATTTAGATCCTAAGCTTTATACGACAGCGATTTACGTAGGTCTGATATAAGTTACGTTAAGTTCGGTTTAGTTAAGACGACTTTAAACTCCCTTCTAATTAATATTAACGCGTTACTCGTTTATTACGTTTCCCAGTGATATATATATATATTTTTTTTTCCTTTACTATTTTTCCCTTGTTTTACCCAACGTTTCTAATTCGCTCGAGCATTCGAGCTACACGATCCGCTACGCAATTGATAAATTCAGTCGGAACGAGAGAATTCCGTAAAGAGTCTCGTAACACGATTACGAAATGGCCAAGAACGGTGCGGATCTTTATTTCTTTTAAATTGGAAAACAAAAATTTATATAAAAAAGGTATAAAAAATTATCCAGAAAAATGAAGTTCGTCAAATGCATTCTGCATTCGAATTTGATTCAAGTTCATAAAAAAAGGGATTCCAGTCATAACTTTACTCGGGTCGAGTATTATCGAAAAATATTTAATTTTTTTTAACTCAAAATTTCAATTCGCATCTACAAAGTTTCTTCCCCCCAGTATATTTTAGAGACGAATACAAGAGGAACGTTAGAAATGTTGTTTCGTACTATACGGCATATATATATATATATATATGTATATTACATAAACAAATATGTTAAATATATATATATATATATATATATTCGTACACACGAGATACATACACCTATACACATATTTACATTAACTAACAATTGTATTGTATTGCATAAGTAGGCTAGCTAGGGCCTAAGGGCCAACGCGACGAATGAATGATCACGTGTTGCTAAATGACGTATGAGGTCGATGACGTTTAGCCAACAGGTAAATGACGATGCGATTGGGCGACAGTGACGACCATTGGCGACCGTGAAACGGACAACCGATGACTGTGAATATTGATTACGAACAAGAGAGAGGGTAATGTAACGACCACGGCGAATAACATAGGACGAGGGTGAATAAATGCTGGTAAATGATTAATGAAAATATCAATGCTGATCGAGGTGATAAATGACGACGATGACATTTTTTATACTCTTAAACAACAAATCTCAATTATATTTTGTTTGTATTATATATAAATATATATATTAACGTAAGTAATCTAACGGCGAGGATAAGGAAGGAGAGATGGAACGAAAAATTGTAACGGGTGAGAACGAACAAACTAGGCGAAAAAAAGAAAAAGAAAACGAACAATGGATTAAGAGATAATCGAAAGTCGACAGTGTCATAGAAATTTAATGCGACACACGGTATATAACTATTAACATATTTCGTACACACACATGCGCGCGCTATAAAAGTTTTTAACCCTTAACAAAATTAAAAAGGGATGTTTTTTTGGAAAAACGAATCGTTCGACCCACGTGTCCGACCCACTGATAATGTTTTTTTTTAAGAATAACCAAAATTATAATGTCGAGCATCGAATGTCCCTTGCGCGACGGGCCTACTACTACTAATATTACTACTACTAATATACTAATACTATTACTACTACTATATTTAGGCTAGTACTGTATAGATTAGAGATGAAATTTTCATTGGGATTCAGTAAACGCTGAGGTTCGTTATTTTTTGAAAATTCGTTACAAAAAAATCTATATACGTGCATACAGGCAAGTTTACGAGTCGCGGTGAACCGTATTGCCATACGCGTGGTTGCGTTATGTTGAGAACGTTTTATATACTCAAAAACAAAAAGTTATATACGAAACAGTAATATTGTTTGATGATGTTTCAACGCGTGGTATCAATTTAAATGGTAGATTATCAATATTCAACGAATCAAATTTAATTAGTGATTATAATTAATTAGTATTGTTTTATTGGTTCGCTAAATCAGGAATTTTTGGTCTCCTTAGTCTTTACGGGACGCAAGACTCTCGTTACATTGCCGATCTCAAATTGTTTTTGTTAATGAAACTTCGTTGAGTTTAATTTTTTTTTTGGATTTTTAAAGAATTTTTATATACGTTACAAAACAAGTTTCGTTCGTTCACTGGTTACTGTAATGATAATAGTCGTAATAATAATAAGAGATATGCCGTTAAAAAATTGTGAAATCTTAAACGCGATCGATTTGTCGATATCAATATATATATACGCAGTATTTATTATTGATCTCAATTTGAGAACCAAAGCAACGTGTTTTTTAAAAAGCCCGTCCTATAAGCGTGACATTTGTGTTAATGCGTTTGTGTGTGTATGCACATGTGTGTATGATTCTGTGTATCTTGTCAGGGTCCATCGTATAGGAGTCTTTACACGATTGTCAAATTAAAAAAAAATTTCGATTTTCAAAAAAAAAAATCTTGAATTTTTCCTCAGACCTTATCAACAAGAGTGTAAGAACCGATTGTTCTAGTTGCTACTGTAAGAACAGGACGATCGTGTAAAGATTCGATATCCAAAAGCAAACGAGAGAAAAACGAAAAATCAAGAGAATCGACCGAGAGGGAAAAAAGCAAAAACAAAAATCAGAACTCGACCGTCCATTCGACGGGCTTTGATCGGAATATTGCCCGGTGAACATGAAAAAAAACCCAGACAAAAAATAGAACAAAACTAACACGAACAAGGGAGGTTCAACGGAGCGCGAGTGATCGAAATTTATTATAGTTTTTTTTATTCTTGCGATATTTTTTTAAAAAATTGCGTTTCACCGTTATAAACGACAACGACGTGTCGCTAAAAAGAAAAAGAAAGAACAAAAATGATAAATATTTAATGAAATTATACTTTCGAATTGCTAGTCATAAACGATGCGTTGACGTGGAGGTTTTTCGCGTCGTTCTATAGTGTTTGCGCCCTTAAAAGTTAATTTTAAACGTTTATATTATTACTTTGATTAATACTATTTCTATTTCTTTTTTTTTTTACTTTTCATTCTACTCGTTAATCGATCCCCATCCTCCCGATGACCATCGACCATTCCTACGAACACCATCCTATATGCACCAATCGATCGATCGATCGACTGATTGATCTGTTAATGACACAATTATTACTCGAGAACGAACTTCTTTTAGGCATAAACGAAATAATTTAACAACAAAGTAACTATAGTTTAAGATACGAAAATAAAGCGAAGGATCTAAACGAGTATTGCAAGTAAATGTTCCTGTACAGCATTTAAGAATCAAATCGACGCTCCTGTCTGAATGAGAAAGAGGGGGTGGTAATTGCGAATAAAAAAAAGTTTAATTAACGGAAATACCAATATATACACGCCACACGGTATACACATTTATATACACCTGCGTACAATACACACAGAAGATATACCCAGTGATACTCGAAATTTTTGGTATTAGAAGGGAAAGATTCGTGGCCACCTGCGGAATGCGGGATCAGGCCGGGAGTTCAGTTTCTGTAAATTAATGGAAAAAGAAAAAAAAATGAAAAAATTAATAAACACGTGTACATAGATAGCGTTACTGTATTGTTACTAATAGTAGGAGTAATTTGGTAGTAGTTAGTAGGTCATGAAATAGTATCGGGGATATATCGAATTTTTTTTTTTTCATAGAACTCGCAAGAGTCATCGAAATAGTATTGGCGAAATAGAATTGCGGTTTTGGTATGGTTATGTTTTTATTATATCGTTAACTTGGAATATTGTCTCCTAGCGTTTAGTACGTCAGACGTTTGTTACTTTGTTCTGATTTTTTTTTATTGTTTTGATGTTTTAAACAGATCAACAGATTAATGCATTAAATTGTTTTAATTTCTGTGATTGTTCATTTTTTTTTTTTTTTTATGGTTTTAATCAACCTCGACAAACGGTATTGCTTTTGACATACTTCGGTTGCATTTTAATTTTGTTCCCCGGAATTAAACAAATTTGTCTGAAGTTGCAAGTGAGTTTGAGAACTCAAATTTTTTTCAGCGATGCATCTTTTTCTTGCGTCGATATGAAAATTCAAAGTTGACGGAAAAGGATTTACGGACGAGTTCCTCCGTGCCCGCATCTAGCATGTATATAGATATATATATATATAAAACTAGGAACAAAAAATATATATAAATATACGTACAATAGTCTATTCTAAAGTATCGATTCAAAATGATCCTGTTTTTTTTAAGCATTGTGATTTTTCACGGTAATGTTTCCTTTTTTGTTTATTACCTCCTTCGTAATATCTTTGTGTTTCGTTTTTCGATATTGGTCGCTTTCGAATTGGGTTTCGTGGGACGTTTTTTTGTATTATTCTCGAATTCCTGTTTTCGCGACTTATGATCTTAATTTATTCGCGATTAATTGACAGATTGTCAATTATTATTTTACTAAGTACTAGTGTCATGTTTTACTGTTTGTGTATATATATATATATGTATATATTTGGTTTCTTCCTCGTTTCCTTCAACGGAAAGTTGCATTTAATATTTTTCTTGACAAAAAACCAAGGTACATACAGAAATAAATACGTTCATTTATAAAAATGCGTGAGTCGTTATTACGCCGTGCCATGATTTATTTTTTCAATTAAAAGTAATTCGTATAGTTAATGTAGATGACAAAATTTAGGATACTCGTTTAGGACGTAACAAAAAAATTTTCTATTGTATCATTACGGAACGGAAATTTTAAAAAATGTGGACATTATGGTAACGTGTGGTAACTTGTGGTTCGAACATCCGAAACGCAGGGCGAATAAGAAAGGTATAATATGCAAAAAAGGAACAAAAAAAAATGAAAAATAACGGAAGATTAATTAAAAGCTTTCCTTTCTCTCAGAAATATGATTTCTAGTGACAAATCGTGAACTAAGCGAAAAAATACATACAGATTTAAGAACACAAGATCGGTTAGATAGTGATACGTCTTTCCCTTTAATACCAAACCTCAAAAAAAAAAGTGAAAAAAGATTTAAACACGTAAAGTAACGAACATTAAAACAGATAATTAAGATGACATGACCCTAACGAAGCTACGTGCTAGCAGGTTGTCATAACGAGACGAAATTTTTTCAATAATTTCGAAACGCAACCAAAACCAAAAATTGAGAAAATAAAGATCGGAACTACGAAGAGTCCCAATTGGAGTCTTAAGCTTCCTAACTTGAGTCAAGGGTTTTAGCAGCTGCAGTAAAAAAATAATCACAAAAAAAAAAATGTTTATATCTTTTTGCTTAAATTTCCTCGTTTACCTATAACAAGAGCATTCGTGAAATTCGTTCAGCGACGTCATTGCCGATACGACGCACGGCGCGAACGCGCGTTCCGAAATCTTCCACTTTCTTTTTCGCGTCTGCGCATGCGTGGTAACGATATTGGCTTGCAAACGAAAGTAAGCGTTATGTTGTGCTTGAAAACCAATTGAAAGAAATAATATACATGCTGCTTCAACGGCGGCCAATGACGTCATCAAGTTCGATGAAACAAATATTCCAAAATGTGAGATTCACGTGCGACGGTTTATTGAAATCCAAAAAAAAATGAATTTCTCATTTTTTAAAAATACTCTCGGTCAACCTTTGTGCGCGTAATTGGCCGTCATGCTTGTGTGTACCTATCTAGCTTTTTGCGCGCTACGCATTTTTGCTCCCGCAATGATTAAAAGAAAATAGTAACGTAGAAAAAGAAAATAAAGTATCAGAAAAAGATAGAGACAGTGTGCGAGAGAGAATTTGATAGAAGGTTACATAAAAAAAAATATTTGGATCGTACGTAAAAAGAAAATCAATTTTGAAATAGCTTCGGGATGTATTTTGCAATTAAAAAAAAAGAAACGTCCTTTCAAAATAAAAAAAGTATGAGAACAAATGAACATGTTGAACGACGAAAACTTTCTGTGCATCCATCGTCGGTGCGATTGTAAGATAAAAAGACATAGGACAAAAATAACAATTTTAAGAACACATCACAGACCGTCCATACGAGGGATAAGCTTGCTCGCGATACCGAAGCCATTTAATGAGAACACTTTTTTAAAGCAATTAACAAATTAAGGTACTAGGCACTAAAAGAACATGATGGAAATACGAGGGAGATAAAGAGAGTAAGATAGAGTGTTTCGACAACGAACTCCAGAGAGAGAGAGAGAGAGAGAGAGAGAGAATGTGTAAAAGAAAGTGTGGGTTTAGTTTTAGACTTAAATGTTAGGTTAGGTTTAACACTGTTCTAGAGTACCCGAACACGCCTCAGTAGATCGAGTGTTTCGACAACGAACTCCAGGAGGGATAAGCTTGCTCGCGATACCGAAGCCATTTAATGAGAACACTTTTTTAAAGCAATTAACAAATTAAGGTACTAGGCACTAAAAGAACATGATGGAAATACGAGGGAGATAAAGAGAGTAAGATAGAGTGTTTCGACAACGAACTCCAGAGAGAGAGAGAGAGAGAGAGAGAGAGAATGTGTAAAAGAAAGTGTGGGTTTAGTTTTAGACTTAAATGTTAGGTTAGGTTTAACACTGTTCTAGAGTACCCGAACACGCCTCAGTAGATCTAGGTATATAAACAGAAAGGAAGATATATTTTGGATTTTATTCAATGACTAATTAACATGGCCAACAAATATCGATTACGATTATTAAACGACAATGGCAAGTCACTCCCTCCCTACACCTGTACACTGATTAATCAATAGATCCAGAGATCAATTGAATTGAATCAATAGATCCAGAGATCAATTGAATAATTGTAACCATAATGCATCCCGAAGCTATTGTCATCGATCAGATAAAATTATAGACGGGCACTCGCGTATTATTTCAACGCGATTTAAATCCAAGCTTTTTGCGCGCCACGCAAGGTGTCGCTAGCGTCGGTCACGATTTGGCGATTTCGATTAAAAAACGACGAGACCAAGGAAGGAAATTAACGTCGCGAGGAAGCAAGTCGAAGATCCTTGAGACACACCGTGGCGCACATGAGAAGGAAAGAAGGAAATTAAAGAAATATATAAAAACCCTACTAAACTCAACTCGCAATGAAAAACGAAGGCAAAAAGAAACAAGTGAATAAATTTGAATTCTCTACATAAGCATTAAAGCGATTACGTAGTTCGATGTTAACGAAGTATTGAGGTTCTTAACTAAGATTATCGAAGACTATAATATTTTTCAATTAGATTGTTAATCACGACACATCCTAGGGATTAAAAATTACTAGTGTACATCTAGAGCTTAGCGTTTACGAAAAGTAAAAAACAAAATAATAACGAAAAAAACCTTAATGCATGTCGATGTATCAGCCTGAGCCTAGTAACATTAAAAGTAGCGACTAACAAGGAAAATGATAAGTAACAAAATATAGTACGCTGCGTTTTCAAATCCGCGAAGCACTTCCGCTTCCGTGCCGAAAATCCATATGCAGTATTGTAACGATTACAGCCATCTTCGGACCCCCCCTCCCCCTCCTCCAGTGCCCACCCTAAATCGCATCCCAACAAACCCAACCACCTACGACCTAATTTTCACTTAATTCCTCAAAAAAAAATACCCACTTTATTTACACCCGTTATACGTTTCTCGTGCCCAAGTTTACGGGCCGTGCGAGTACAAGAGTTATGGCGAATAGACTGTACGCATATACGCCACCAAGGTACCGTGAACCCTATTTTATTTATCATATATGGAAAAAAAAACCACAAAATCAAATCAGCACACGATATACACAGTAACAAAATTTACCAAAAATTTTTTTCATACAATTTACCCCCAAATACAGAAGAGATCGAAGCGTATACCAGAACGCAACACGCATTCGATAACAGTGATAACGAAAACTGGAATGGTCCATACGACTAACCTAACAGCAAAAAAAAGTTGAATGACAAAAAAAATCCAAAATCACGGAATTAAGTGAAAAACATTGTAATCGCATATACGATTATACACCTCGTACTCGACTAGGATACCTAAACGTCTTTTCTAGCGTCATTCATAAAATAAGATCCTTCAAAGCGTTCCGAAATCCGATAGCCGAAGTGAAGTTAGCGGCACATAGTAACCACACACGCAGTTGTTAACCACTAAATATTAGGATCGACAAACATCGTTTACTATCTATCGATACCCAATTAACGCTAATTGGACCTTTTTTTCCAAGAAAAATTCCTAATCTCACCTAATAGTAACATTAAGAAATAGCAATGGTAACATTACCAGAAAGCCTAATATATATCATTGATTCGATCTATCGATACTTTGTTCCCTGTTACTACTAGCGACGGAGTTCGTATGTCTATTACCTCCCCTCCACCCGCCCTCCCTCCCCTATCGTCGTTACCCTGCCACCCTCCCCTCCTTACTTCAATTCGCGTGTACGTGTTTTTCGCTTTCGTGCGAGCTTTGCGCAATTTTGCAAAAGCTTCTTAGACCCTCCGATTCCACGCGCCCTTTGGTAGCCGTTGCGCGTGCGCCTTTATGTCTGAATATTTCGTTTAAACAATAATGGCGCACGCTGACCGAGCACGTGTCGCATATTCGCATTCGCGATTGTATGGATTGCGTCAGAGCTTCTACCACGTTATCGGATTGTCAACGTTATCGAGGATTGACCAGGTACATGTATCGGATCTTCTGCTTTTTCGTAAAATTCTTTGACGAATCTAAAGTAATGTCGTTTTTTTTTCCGAATGGGCGTATGCGGTCACGTGTTTCTTGTCCCGCGATTCCCATAAATTTTCTATGTCGTTAACGTGCAACGGAGCTGCCTAAGTATGGCTTCTAATTCCTGTACAATTCCTATAGTAATTCTAATGGGTAATACCCATTGGTCTCTTATGTGTCTAATTAGAGTGAGACACGGTATAAAGTCCTTGTGCCCTTTTTCCCTTGATGTAAGCCCTCCCTCCCCCACGCCAATGCGATCGCCCCCCCCCGCCCCCCTTGACTACAAGTTCATGAGTAAAAATGAAACGGCAGAACATATACGGGAAATCGTGACGGAGAGAGAGAAAGAGAGAGAGAGAGAGAGAGAGAGAGAGAGAGAGAGAGAGAGATATGAGAGATTGACAGATATGGACAAATGTAAAGTGGCGCGAAATTCAAACTTGTACGTGAGTGTGAGCGACGGACTGCGATAGCAGAATGATAGAAAGAGAGGGAGCCAGAGAGCGTGATTAAAAAAGAAAAAAAAAGAAGTTAAAAAATATTACCTTTCGGAAAATCTAAAGAATCACGTAAAGTTTAAGGTCATGAATTTATAAAGAATATTTACACTTTAAGAGTAAATGAGAGTCTTCTGTGGCAGCATAATATGCAGAAACTACTAGTTCAACATTTAAACTAACCTTAAGTTGAGGACGCGATCGCGAGGTGGATCTATGAGGATCGAGGATCGTAATGTCGTTGATCGATGGCGTCCCTCGGCAGTGATGTAACTATTAACATGTAACCCTTTAACGTTATATTTTTCCGGTGGTAGCCCCTGTTTGTTTACGCTAGATTGCTTATTTGTTAAATACACGAAAAGACTGAGGAACTATGGTCGCTTGGAATTTGAAAAATTTTAATGGTTAATACGTAAAGTGACAAAATCCCCGAAAAAATTTATTGTGAGAGCAAGAGAGAGGGACGATCCTAAGCGTAGGATGAAAGACGAGGAAAAGCAAAATAAAAGTAATAAAAGGAAAAAAAGTTTATGGGATACTCGGGTAATAGGGATTTAGCGTTAACACGTGGGGCTGCACTGACCACCGGCAGTTTGTGATATATTTAGTAAAACAAATGGGAAGAAAATGGTTGTTATTCAAATTAACAAAAAAAAAAGATGAAAAGCGCCTAGCGGTTTTACAACACCCACACACTCACTATACACAGCCACGATCTAATAGATATTGATAAAGAATTTTGAAAATACGTCTGAGTGTAAAGATACGAAAAAAAAAAATTAGATGATAACGCGTTTCCTAATCACGTAATAAATTTTTATTCGTGATGGCGCTGCAGTCGGCCTCTCCCCCGTAATACGAAAATACTACCTACCCTACTACTACGTATATAGTATATGTTACGTCGGTCCCAACAAGTTGTTTACCTCGCAATGAAATTTATAAAAAATTTTTGAAAATATTGCATTAATTTTTTTTTATTAAAATTAAAAGTCACAAAATTAAAAATTTCTGACATACTGATCTGTAAAAAAAAAACATACAATGACTATCAGATCGTAACACGTTGGGTAATCGATACGAGAAAAAAAGAGCATTCGGGGGGAGGGTACATTTTTTTTTATTAAAAAAACGAACTATGCATCGAGATTCAAAAAATGTAACAAATCTGACAGACGATTAGACGAAATTTTGCACGCGAAACAAGGACGGCGAAATTGTGATGCGATTTTAAAGATGACGAATAGTCAGTAGAGGTTATGTAACTGACGAGAGGAGCAAAACAAGAATAAAATAAAAAAAAGCAAGAGAAAGAAACAAAATTGATAATATACACAAACAACACACACACACACACACACTATATTGTAATATTATTTTTCGAACTTAGTAACGTAATGTAGAATATATTATATATACATTATATATATATATACATTATATATATATATATGTATATATACATTATGATATTGTAATAATCATTTCGTATAGCATTAGATTAGAATTAGAGATTAAAAAAGTAAGGTGGAAGAGGCGATGCCCTAGAATATATGGGCTGACGCACAAAGCGGCGACAAAGTCTCGTCATTATTTTTCACCGTGTCCTTTTTCGAATTTTTCGATTCCCACAAGAGGATCTCATGAAGTCCTGGGATCTTTGTACCACTTTGTCCGTCATCGCCAGATATTAATTAGCCTATCGCTCGACAGTCACTCGTCGATATATCAATCGATTATATCGATCATTTTCAATAATTTTTGTCTTAAAATAAATTGCAAATGCCACCGTATATTTTATATTGCTATATATCTTTTTTCTTTTTTTTTTATATCTGGCCACGTGTTGCATGATTCAACGAATTGAGAAATTTTATTCGCACGATTATCATCCTATCCGATTGACGACGATTGGCTGTCGAGATATTTTCAATTTAGCCGATCGCCGCGAGTCGTTGACGTAATTATTAAAAGTGATATACAGATAACTATTATAACGAAAAATAAGGAAATATCAAGAAGTCAATGATTCTTTGTTATATTATTATTTCTCACGTTTCCCCCGTCTCCTTGATCCCAAAAATATATTTTTTCTTTGCATATCTATATTTTCATATCGAGAATTATCACGTGACTCGATTTCACGTGGGATCTCTCATATTTTCATTATGCTCTATTTTACTTCACTTTGTTCTCTTTGATACTCGAACGTGTTTACGATTCGCGGCGAATCTATCACAATTTTTAATTGTCCGCGTAAACAACGGAGATCAAAAACGATTTGAAGAAATGTTTATTGAGATGAACTGATTGGTTCTGTTGATGTGTGCGTGCGAGGGTATGAATAATAAAAGGTAAGAAATTTCATTGAATCCCCCCGAACCCTAATCCCAGTCCCAACCCCATGCTCCCATTATAAAGATCGAACAAAATGTAACGTAGGTATCTTAATCCCGAGTATTTCGTAATATTCGAATTTTCACGAAAATAATGTTAAGAGACGGAAAATTCAACATTTGTTCTAGAACATTCTAGACTCCTGTGTAATACTGTTCGTAAATCCTTTTATTATGTGCGTAAAGAAATTTATCCTTTTATTCGAGGATTTAAGTTCGTTTACAATTGTCGTCATGAAATAAAAAAAAAAGACATTTGATACGCGACAAAAGATACACTCGATACTTTGTAAATTTTTTCTGTGGATTTACCGCACGTTCGTTTCTGTTCTTTCGTTTTGTTTTTTGTTCTTGTTTCGTTAAGACGACAAAGACGCTGTTCGTGCGATACTAAAATTTGTGTTTTCCTTTTGTGCAAATATGCTGGCATGTTGAGGTATGGAAAGAGAACCAAGTGACGTAGGACATGGTTGAATATCAATTTTACCGTGACGTGCAGGATGTTACGACATGACTGATTTTCGAAAAAGAAAGATTCGTTAAAAAAATGAAATATATCACACGTGGTTTGTATGATATAATTTATACATAACAATTAATCACGTTTCCATAAACAATAATTCGTGGCACCTACTCTCGTATATATTTTCATCTATCGATAAAACGATTGGTAAACGTGCTTTTTCTTTTTTTCTTTACATGGCTTCATTGATTTGTTACATACGAATATTCATAATCCAGTCGTTATTTCTTGGACATCCTGTACGTCGCTTCGCGGTAAAGTAAGGAGGAGATAGAAAGGAAAAAAAAACTTTACGTGGACACGACTAAAAATTAACAATGTGATGTTCACTGATCAAATATGTTTAAAAAAAAGGGGGCCCACTGGTTGAGGCCCGACATTTTTCTGAATACACTATAAATAATAAACATTATGTAAAATTTATTGAAGTTTTTATTTGTACCTTCTATTATCCCCACTCGTCCCTTCTTTCACAATTTATGAATTAAATGACGAATAATAATGATAATAATCAGGTATCTCTCTCTCTCTCTCTCTCTCTGGTCTCTCCGGACTCCTTAAATCTTAATGAAAAGAATCAAATCGTCCAAAGATACTGAATGATAAAAAAATAATTTCCGCACAAATCGACACCCATCAGGCGCCGTGTGGAACCATGCAAAGTTAATTATCACTAAAGACAGTCTCTGATAACTTCATTTATTGATACACGCTTTTTACATTATTCTTACGGTATCCCGCATTCAGACATTCAATACGCAGTTGTTTCACTATTTACAATTGTTAATTACCTTTTATACACATTTTTATGGTCGGATTACATATTGCGTGATATGAAATTTTTCTATGTCGTTGATCATTTTTTTTTGGGAATGTATACACGGCTGTATACATGTATATATATCTGTCTCGAAAATTTTAATATGACCAATTTCGAGCGATAATTCTGATTATCGCTATTTATTGATATTGCACAAATTCATTAGCGATGGGGAAACGAGTTTTATTACGTCATTAAAACTCGATTGTTTAATCGCGCAAAAACAATTATTTATCTTCTATTGAAACACTGCGTTTTGAATTTTCATCAGTACGTTACCTATTATATCAGATATATTTCAGTTTTGGATATAGGTGCTCTTTAACAAAATATAGCACATTCTCTTCTCTCATTATATATTTCAAAAATGTTTCTCTGCTGACTGGCGCGAGGTATTAATTGCGTAATGAAATTTGTTTCAAAAATTTCATCTCTGAACAAATTTTCACAATACATGGACTAGCCTTGTGTCGTTAATTTCGCTCATAATTGACGCCTTGGATATTTTGAAAGAGAGTAGCAATTTTTTTCGCTTCTTGTAGAAATTTATTTATTAGTTTTTTTTAACGGCGTCCGATAAGCTCGTCCTTACTTTTTTTTTCACAACCATTTTATTATCGACTCTCGAACAATTTTTTGGATTGTTAGATCTTTTTTGAAGTTCTACAGACAAAAGGATGATTAGCAACTTTGTTTTGTTCGCTAATACTAACCTAACATGCTTTAAAATAATAAATATTTCAGGCATTACACGTGATGATTGACTATCTTCGTATGACTTATGCATAATCATTAATTTTGTTTAATTGACCACTGATTAATTCTTTTCGATTTAATAAGCACAATTGCTTCAGTAATCCAAAAACTAAGGGATTCTAAGTTATGAGAATGACTGTTAAATTCGTACTCGCAACGAGAGGCAACAAGATGTCCATCTTGTTAACAAGGTAATAGAATTTTTCATATTTACAAAATTCAACCCTAAACTTGTCTTTCAAAATTTTCAAATTTCCTCAAAAAAAAAAACCTATCGCCAAGGTTCAGTCTCGTCATACATCCTCTCGATATTATCACGCAACATTTTCTCTTGTTCTGTAAAAGAATAATGAAAAATATTACAAAATTACCATGACAATACCAATTTGTCAAAATTCCAAAATATATATTCCACTTATCATCACATACCTGGTGACAAATTCGCAATTGCGCATTGTTTTCGCAAAAATTCCAAACAAAGACTCCTCGCCAGACCGAAGGCATGCATATTGCACGTAAAAGTTCTATACCCAAAAAAGTATAATTTATTAATAAAAATCCAAAAATTAATTCTTATCGATAACAAATAACCAATCAACCTACCCTAATTGACCAAAAACAATGTTCGCTTGAAATTTTCGATCGTCAGCTGCAATGGCTTCTCTATCAAGCGATTTTGATCTAGGCGCTACCGGTCTCGTGGCCCGTTCGCATTGAACCGCATCAAAAAAGGCAGCAGTCCAAAACCGCATAGATGTCCAAATTGGCTGAACTCGCAAGTGCGTATACAAATATTCTCTATAAGGTTCTAGTCCGGGTACATCAACTAGAATTAAAAAAAAAATTCAATAATTATATTTCAATAATATTCAATAATAATCCACAGTACCTGCATTTAATATATTTCTAAAAAAAATAGCCATATAATCAAATACTTAAGCCACGTTCTCACCTTCATGATAAAACGTGAAACACATATTCATGAGACTTTTAGCAGGTGCAAAATCGTCGGCTTCGTGACACTCAAAAAGTGCCACTGCAAAATGTTGAGCGAGAGAATAAAAAGAAGCCTCCGATACGCAAGCTCGAGCTCTTCTAGCATTCACCACCCTGGAGAACCAAACTCTGCCGGATTCCGTCTGCAAGAAGACGAATAAAATAATATACGATTGTCAACGCAAAAAAAATATTTTCCAAGCTATCACTCTAAGTTATAAAAATTGTTATCGATCGATCGACAAAAAATTTTTTTCACTTAACTCCCAAAACAAAATTATTACGTACAAGAACCATCTGCCCAAATTTAGCTTTTTGTTCTTGATCAACACTGCCTGGTGCATCGAACAGCAAAGGAACGAAAGATTTCATAAAATCCGCTGCAGCTTCTTCCGATTGGCTGTCAGCCGATAAACTGGATGCCCAAGACTGTACCGAGCCGGAAGATCCTATAAATTAATGATTACCACGTACTAGGAATAATTTTATGAAAAATATATATTTTCATAACAAATACCAGATCTGTGCCACGCCTTTCGACCATCCATATTCGATTCAAGACTAGTGCTTGGTCCATAGCCATCTTGGTCACTAGCAGATCCACTACTGCAGGGCATATCTGAAAACCAAAATCGTGTATCACGAAAAAAAAAAGAATTATCAATCAAAGAGCTCAAGTGTTTTGATCTACGATCTATGATCTATACTAAGCAAGTGAACGAAGCAACGTTTAATTTGACACTGGCTCGATTGCACAATTTTATTTTTTTTTATTAGCCTTGGTACAAACTTTTGTGCTTTTTTGTACTATCTCACACACTTACACCGTGTTCTTTTTTTTTGTTCTGTTGATTTTATAC
This sequence comes from Cephus cinctus, assembly GCF_000341935.2. Classification (NCBI taxonomy): domain Eukaryota; kingdom Metazoa; phylum Arthropoda; class Insecta; order Hymenoptera; family Cephidae; genus Cephus; species Cephus cinctus. The sequence goes on along the minus strand of NW_014332893.1, from coordinate 55,423 downwards.
ACTTTTATTATGTTTTTTTCTTTTTCTTTTTTTTATTATAAAACACGAATGTCCAACCAAATGCTACTTGTACCTACTGTGTCAACTTGTCTGCCTGTTTACTGCTATGTTCTACTTCGCTATCTACTGCTCGACGCCTTATCAGTAGCCACAATATACCGGATGGAATTAGGACACACGGTTAATTGGCCCAGCTGTGTTAAGTTGACAACACTAGTGCAATTACGCGGCCAAGCGACAGATCAACGAGAACTATATTTGTGATTTCGGATTATACAAAAAAGTAACAAAAATTTGTCATTTATCACAATGCAGAATAAATACACAAAATCTGTGTAGGGGAAACATCGACACGTAATGACTTTTAATTTCTTTTGGATTTACCTAAACGAAAAATGACCGTCTCATAGCGATCTGGAGCCCTGGCTTTGACGAGACAAAAAAAAGACAGAAAATACATTTTCAAATATTATTTCGATTTCAATTAAAATTCCATTTAATCAAATTTGTCTTATCGATAAAATTATTATTATTTTTTTTCATTTTTCAAAGTTGTCACTCGTTATTTTACGTTACTATAATTTTCAATGTGTATATACCTGTTTTGTAATTCAATTTTTCATAAGGATCAGGTCCTGTCGCTTTAATATCCTTCTCTTCTAGAGGCTCTATACTTTCCTGACTTTCCTTATCGTCCGTACTGTTATCATCTTCTATCTTTACGTCCTTCTTCGCCGGTACAGACCTGGACGATCCTATTTCCTCATACGTCATACCGGGTGGATACTTTTTTAATGATCTTGATGAATTAGCACTACCCTGTCTTTCCAACTTGTGCCTGGCCATGGCTTCGTAATCCTCATACGACAAGCCAGTGCCGAATCTAAATAAAAAAATTGAATTATATTAGTTACCATTTCAAAAATCCTATAAGCATGACCGAGCACACAAAAAATGGTATCAGAATTTTATTTTTCCCAAGCACGGAAAAATTTTGAAAAATTGAAAAAAAAATATTGCAAATTATATCAATGTCAAGGTAAACCTTGGAAGCCTCAACTTTCTTCGACCAATGTCTTCCTGCTGCTTAACCACCTGAGGAATCGGATGTGGCGGCGACGGTGGCGACGACGGCGTAGTTGTCAATTCACTTTCCTCAAGGCTGCTGCTCAATGCAGAGCCTATTCTATTTCCTAACCCTTGAAGATACTCTCCTCCACCGCCAAGGGCTGACCTCATGGACTTAAGGGCGCCTCGTGTACGACCCATCAAAGAGCCACCTCCTGTGGTTGACGGCAGGGCAGCAGCGACGTCGACCATTTTGTTTGCTGATGAAAAAAAATTCAATAAAATAATTATAATAAAATAATAATAAAATAACACAACCCTTGTTCCTCGATTAGAAAATTTCTCATCTCATGCGGGATAATGGTAATCATTTTTTAGTAACTTTTCAAAGGCGTCTATCGAGGCAACGTAATCTATGATAAGAGCTATAAATTATATATATGTATAACTGGGAGCCACTTGATAAACAAATGTGAACGAACGCACACGGTTATGGCCGCGCAATGGATAAGAGTGGTAGCGCCCACGCGGTTTTATTTTCACACGTGTTGCTGCTACGGTACAGGTGTGACTATTGGATTTTTTTGTTATTGCGTCAGTAATGTGTATACGAGGACATATAATACTGGCTTTTGTACTTGTACGCACGTAGAGAAATTGATTTTATGAAAAATCATAATTTTAATTGAATTGGGTAAGCAAATAAATTTTTTAATTTCTTCTTGTTGTAAAAGTCTCCATGTGGAATTGAAAATTCATGTTGGATTATAGGTTAATAACTTTTACAAATACAATTGTGTGTATGAAATAATTATTTTAAATAGTTCGTTGTGTCATATAATACGCCTCGTTAAAGTGCATTACGCTTCTATGGTAAAAACCACAAAAAATTGATAAGAAGTTACGCAAGATTCTGATATAATAATAATATAGACTTAATAGAATGGCTGATATGAAGTCTGTATATATGACAGGAATTAAATTTTGTTTAAGGTTCCTTTTTTTCTTGAGTTTTGAAATAAGATAAATAAACAATCTTTACGGATATCCCAATAGAGATAATGTTACTGATAATTTATTACGCGACAATTATGAAGCTTGCAAAGTGACAAATTTCATTGTTATGTAAACACAATATTTTTACTACAAAGATATTATTTGTCCAAGACAAATTAATCTGTTTGAAATTACATTGATAAGAAATTTATACAATATGACTGCTGATAAGACGCATCGACTAAGGACCACGAAGCTAGTACAAGGCTGTGTGCCATTTTCATAAATGAAATTTTATGATTTATGATTATAATAAAATCAAACGTTCAAATAAAACGTAAATCGTGTACCACGTTTATCACTTATCAATGAACTCAAGATAAATTAACACGTGGGAATAATAATTTCAAAAATTACAGATGTTACCGAGTGCATGTAGTGTCTAAACAGCTGCAATGCAGGTTACGTTATGTTTACGAAAAAAAATGAAGGTAATGATTCTTTTACACGTGAATCAGGCACTGTCACAGTTTTCAAAATACCATAAGGAATTAATATATTTGGAAAAAAAAAATCGATTACGATATCCACCCGATACAATTTAATTGTGCACCTCTGCGATTCTTTATGGATGTATCTTACGTATGAAAATTGTCGTACAATGGTATTTGGAAAAAAGATGTAAATTTTTCAAAATAATTTTAATTCTCGACACAGCTGCTACCAGATTCCGTCGTTTAATCGGATATCACAACTGTTCGTTTTCAAAGGATTGTTGACACTCCTAATAATTAATGCGTACTGTCGATAAACTGTGTGTCGTAGAAATTAAGAATGAGACCAACCAGCAAAAAAGGTGAACACACAATTCTGTCACAACTGACAGATGATAGCACGTGCTGGTCCACGAAGTATCTTTTCACTCGGCGTTTTCCCGGCCGCAAACGTTGTAACTGCATTCATTTGTCCTCCTCGTGAACCCCTGCAATGCCACGATTCTTAAAAGGACTAGTGCGCATGCGCTGACTGCGATCAATACGATTACGTCAATGGATGCGATACGCCTGCATCGTCAATGGCCTTGCCCGGTGCACGTGTATTCGACAGTAGGTACATACATATTATATCTTCGGCGGTCGGTAATATTACCGACTGTAGATAAATCATGTCTGAGATTTTTCCAGGGATAGCATTCGAAAAAAATATCGGTACGTTTACGGTGCTCGCAATGGTGAAAGTCTGAATTTCGGTTTTAGTTTTCGGTCTTGGGTTTTACATTCATCACTTTTCGTTTAGGATTTTTGGTTTCGACTTTAAAGATAGTTTTTGATAACGATTTTTTATTCTCTATTTTTCCTTTTTTCTGTCCAGTTTTCGGGTTTCAGGCTGGATGTCTTTCTACCAGAGATGACTTTAAATTATCAAAAATTAATTGGATACGAATAAATAAAAGTCAATAATATAACTAACTGATCGTTTTTATTGTAATAGTATAGTTACGCACAGTACAATAATTACATATTATATATATGTGTAATATATTAATATTTCTATCTCTCCCTCTATCTCTCTCTCTCTCTCTCTCTCTCTCTCTCTCTCTCTCTCTCTCTCTCTCTCTCTCTTTCTCTCTCTCACTCTCTCTCTTTCTCTCTGACGTCGATCGTTAAAGATATTATCATTAAACGGACATGGTGCTTCTCTTATTAAATATTTACACACTCCTCTATGAAATTGTGCTGAAAAATAATATAGAAAATGTACAGTTCATTTTTTTTTCTCTTAATGTACATTTAAAAGCGTCGCCTACTTTTTTCTTCCTCCCCCCCCCCC
>NW_014332893.1:17657-51431 GCF_000341935.2 Cephus cinctus | reverse complement strand
TTTTTCTTCCCCCCCCCCCCCCACTCACTCTCTCTCACTCTCATACTCACACGCTCACACGCACTTATCACACAGTAATACAATCTACGATTTTAATGTTAAAAAACGTCCAATCCCGTAAGCGTGTTAGTCGAGCACAATCCGTGCAGAGACATATACGTAGCACAAAACTACCCCTACGTACGCACAGACGGATGATACATAGTAATTAATGTAGTAGAGTCTGAAAACTACAGCACACACTGTATAGATTAACCTAAATCTTAAAAATTATTGTTTATTGGTCGAGTATTGTTTGCCCCTTGTATGAACGCAGTTATTACGTTATTTTTGTTAAGCGCAGCGCGTGCGAAAAAAAAATTATTTTTTTTCCAGAATTTTTCAAAATTTCATTATCACTCATCGGAATCCACCTGAAATTACGTTTACGCGATATTAACGCTCGTTATCGTTATCATTCAATCTCAGAGTCAAATACGTCATTGACAACGATTTGTCGTCTTCAATTACGTCATTCCCCCCTCGTCGTCATAAATTTGATCACTTATTCATACGTCTTCTTTTGATTTTGTTTCTATTCCCTCCGAAGCACACGCCTTTTTTTTACCTACGTAATTAAATCCCTATGATCAATCTTATTTTTCGAAATACTGTACTGTAGTTTGAACGCGGTCGCGTATATATATTATTTATTATAAATTTATGTATTTATGTACAGTAATTGAACCGCGATTCGAATTTATTATTTTTTTAACCCTATTGCGCGATTTGGCCCCTTGCCCGCTGCAGGAAGTAATGCCCGAGAGATCGTTTTAAAGGTAACGCCAACTCGGCTCGTAATTGCTAATTTAATTATTTGTCCCCGAAAAAATGGCATCAGATAAAAATTTGTCTCGTTTTCATTGCGAGTTGGAAGAAAGACAGGGGAGAAAACATTAGTTACGTAATCGGATGAAAAATAAATAAATATAATAACATCTGAAAATAAATATCACGCGGTGGACGGATACTCGATTTATCCCACGTACAATTCTTCTACAAAGTAAAACGGCTGATTGGTTTGCGCTTGTAATTTTGGAGTGTTATTATGACTGACGTTGCTGTACAAATATGATGAATAAATAATGAACTTTTAAGGGAAGTGGGAATAAAAAAGAGGGTGGAAGATGAAGAGTGGGTATGAAATTAAAAAAAAATTAATTATCCAGTTAATTAAACGAGTACACTCTCTTTCTCTCTTTCTCTTTCTCTTCTCTCTCACTTGCTGGCTTTTTTCACTGCCACTTCTAAGCTTAATTAGTATATTGGATGAATAATCTCGCTGAATCTCGTTCCGGGAAAAATAATATGTAGGAATAATCTCAAACAAGGGACAGATGTCTTGCTTGGTATACGGTATTATGTAAGTACAAAGAAAATCTTAGCTTGTACCTTTTAATTAAGGTTCCCCCAAGGCCATTGCGCCTTGCAGGGGTGCCGGGAGCCTCGGCGAATGCCTAAGTAATAAAGCTATCATCCCGGTCAGTTTAGGAGCTTTTCTTGATAAGCTCCTTAAAAGTTCAATCATAATTGTCAAGCCTTCAAACATCAAACACACCGAGAGCGTAATCTTAATTGTTCAGTACGAGCACGTGAGACACGCATTTTGCCATTGTTCTTTCTCTACTTTGTTTTCATATAATAAGTTACACTGGCAATTTTAATACATTGACCATAGTACAATAGTCTTTGAATTTTTACGTTATTGGCATTTTCAAAATTCTGGCACAATGAGTGTCCAACGGTTTCGTTGCTTTTGTCGGTGACAGTGTTACACGTGGCTACTCAAATTTGGAACTGAATTTTTTTCACACTGACACTCATTTTAAAATTATTCTTAGATTCGGATATAATTATGTTTGCGTCGGGACGAATGTTACTTAATTGTTCTCTATTGATTTGTGTATATTGCTGGAATTTCAGTATTGTTACTTATTGTTTCTTTGATGATGGATAACACTGTCACGCGACTAGACGTTAAGCATGGTTTTTGCGTTAATAGCTATTAGAAGGCTTGGATGTTATATATAAAAACAGCACATTTAACGACTATGCTAATAGTGGCGTGGGTGAATAAATAATGAAGACTTAAAAGGAAAAAAAAAAATTGCAAAGTGCGCGAATGTCGGACGAATATATTATACCTTGTTTACCTATGATATCGCATACTCGGAGGTAAAACGTAGAGGGTGAATATTTTCATCGCGAATATTCCATCGTTCAATGTGGATTATCATCGACGTGCTTAAATCAGGTACATTATAAATTTTATTCTTTGAGTTTTCACGCTTTGTATCGATAATATCGTTTTCAGGTAAATATAGATCGGACAGTGGATCGTTCAATATCGTTAATATTTGTAAAATATTATTATTTTACATAATTATCATAAATATGATTTGGAATTGACACTGCGTGAATTAAAGAAAAAAATTTAATACTCATAAACTTCAATAACTTTTTAATATTTTTTATTACTGGACAGAAGAAAAAAGAGGGCGGATTCGTTTTACCTCGGAGTCCCGATAATTAACCTACGTATGTACTTACGATATTATAATACTTCAATTATGATTATTTAATGACTATGCCAGTAATATTATGTTAATTCGCGCTATTGCAAATTATCATTTATCTTTTCGCTCACTGTTTATAACAATGATTTCACGTAATTGCGCGGTAATCGAATTACGTCTTATTTATTTTTGTCACGCGTTACAGTTATGTAAATTTTACATGTGACAGACAAATTCCCCACACGTGCCTGCTGACTGCAAAATTAATGCGCCTACTTTACTCGTGATCTACTTGCCGTTACTAGTTGCTGATACTTGATCTCAATGGACGTAAATGTAAATCCAACAAAAAAAAGGACACATAAGAAAATTCTACTTGCCATGAATCAACGTCGGATTCTTTTTCGAAAATAATTTTATCATTCATATTTACACACGGAACATAGAACCATATTGAATAAACATTACTGAATACACAATTTGCCATTTTTTTAAGATTACTTTTTCTTTGTCATTCTTGTAGCGAATTTACCACTCGATGAGTTGGTACAGGTTACGCGTGTAAATATGTACAAAGATTTTATTGAGAAATTAGTAATTTCTTTCTGTTTCGTATTGTTTAAATGTATGACCTATTTACGAAATAAGCGTGCCGCTTTTTGAACCTCTATTAATATTTTTTGCACATTCCCCGACATATTCACGCAATTTTACCTTAAACCAGACCAGCTGGAGTTTTTTAAAAAAGAATTCTGCGAGCACTTAATATAATACGGTTGGTAATTGCAATATTTTTTTTAATACTTTACTTTGTCACGCTTACTGTCAACTAGTACGGTTCCCATGCTGCAAAAAGCCTTAATACATCGGTACAGCTACAAAGTTACTTTTTACCTTAAACTTGACCATCGTTGAGCGACCATCGTTTGTTCGTCAATAGAATTTTTCCATTATTTTATCATTATTAGATTAGATTGCTTGTACAGTTATCGTTCGATATTTGATTCTCGTCATGAAAACAAGAATTGACAGACAGTAAAAAAACTTCCTCTAGCTGATTGGAACGTTATCTATATTGATATATTGGTGAGTCAAGTATTAAATACAATGAAACTTATGATCCAGGTAATCCTTCCCATTGTACTGATAAGAGTATGATAATATAATAATCTTATATCGGACAACAACTATAGTTCACGAAGGCCAATTGCGTTTACTACCATCAGGTAACAGTAGTGATTTTCTTTTTTTAAATAGCTCAAAGAATATATTGTCGATATATCTTTGTTTGATTTCATAAAAAATAATGTTCCCGAAGGTGCCACAGCAATTAGCACAACAAATACTCAAAATCGTAGTACATTTTATATTATTAATTTAGACAAATCCCTTTAATACAGTAATCACGTATTGTTCACAATACATCAAGAATGTTGGAACCATACACAGTAAAAAGATTCGCGATTGGCCAATAAAAGCATTTTGCAGCGAATGGGCACGTTCACACATACGGAGTGCACTGTTGTGCAATTTATGAAGTAAAGTCGAGTATGCGTTTATCCTCAGTCTATATGTATAGCAAATAACCATTATATATACAACTTTTAAACCTTAAGACTAACTTCTAGCCTTTCCATTATCGCAATTAATATTTATTCCTCGGACGTTGCTTCTGCTCCTCCGTCTTCCTTCTGATCTTCTCCAGTTTTTTGTTCTTGTTCCCTCTGTGCCCGAGCTTCAGCATCTGCAAATATAAATTTAATTACAATTCTTCTGTCAATTCACAAAACCAATTGTCAGTTATCTATACCATTTGCCGCTTGTTCCTTCCATATCTTCTTGTTCTCCGCAAGACACTGAATCCACGGTTTATTGATCTTGAAGCGTCTGTCATTGGCTGCGGCACCTGAAATAATTGGTTATCGATATAAAAAATTGGATCATTAAATTAAATACAGCATATTACGACCCAAAACTCTGTTTTACAAAAATAAAAATATTTCTTATCCCTACCATTGCTAGGATCTTCAGCTTCCTCTTTGACGTTCAACGGTGCTAAAACAGTTTCCAGCATATCGCTGCAAACCTGCATACTGGGCTCAACGATGAACTCGATAAATCCAATTTGCGACTCAGCCACAAGTGTATTGTTTCTGTCGCACAAAGGAGAAAATGGCAGTCCTAGTGCTCTCTCCTTGTCGCCTTGTCTGAAGAACTCCTCGAGCAGCTGCATTGTCCATCTGAACAAGAGAATAAAGTCTCATCACAGTCAGCCACTACTATTGCACAGCTCAGGCATGACAATAAAATTTAACATTGTTACCTATTATGAAGATCCCATCTCTTGGCAGGATGCGAAATGTCACAACAGTGAAGAACGAGACTGACAGCTTTACTCTTGTCGACACTGGGCTCGGCAAGACTCAAAAGATTTTTCATGTTCTTCAACTGTTGAAAGTGGAAGCTCATATCGGTTGCCAGGACCATGTCTATTACCAAAGAGCGAAACTCCCGGAATTCCTCCCTGGATAAATTCTGCAATATGTTGCATTCTTCCTCCCGTAAGATTCTGTAACAAAATTAAAACGAATTGCCGTTACTTACAGCTCCTTGATATTCACATGGGCAGAAGCAAAACGGAAGCGCGGACTATAAGTGATATACGGGTTAGGGAAATCGGTTCGTACCGGAAACTGGCTGAAATATGATGATTTTCCAGGACCGCCCGGTCGTTGTAGAGGAGAGCCGTGTCACTTCCGGACATCACGTGGAAATTGTTGGTGGTTCCAGTGTGCTCGTAGTCGTGGATGATGGCTGCCACTAGGGTAGCAAATATCTCGAGGTCCGTCAGCCAGTTCTGAATGCCATGGTAAACGAGAGTAATTAAAGCCTGGAGTCCCATTGGAGTACGGCTAATTAATTATTTCGGTTAAATCACTAAAGTCTACCATGTAGTGATTACGGCGGAATAAATAATGGCTGGTATTAATGTTTAACCGAGAGAAAATTTTTGTTACTGAGTTTATGAAATTGTGGTCAGTGACGAAGGTAAGATTAATTATTTTATTTATTTTTTTTTTTTTTTTTAAAAACATCATTCGGGTTAACCCACCATCAAACCTGTCTGACACAGTACGTAATGCATAGTTTGGGCTACGTCAGCTGCATGAAGGTTGTTGTTTTTTTTTTTTTTTTTTTTTTTTTTTTTTTTTTTTTTTTTTTTTTTTTTTCATTAAAAACATCATTCGGGTTAACCCACCATCAAACCTGTCTGACACAGTACGTAATGCATAGTTTGGGCTACGTCAGCTGCATGAAGGTTGTTGTGATATGGGTTTCGGTGCCTGCAGTATCCCTCTTCGACCCTTCCGAGGAAGCTTTCGAGAACTGTCGGAGGTACTTTAAATTTGTGAATCATCCCGTATCGATTAAGGAGATCATACCCCAGGTACTTGACTGGCGCGCCATGAGCAGCATCGTTCAGAGAGAAGACATCAAAGGACCAGTCGTCGAGCGTCTTTGATGTAACAAAAGAATAATCAACTTTGAATTATAACGAATTCAAGAAGAATAATTACAAGTTAAGGTTACATCTAATTAGTCTTATTTCATGTCTGGGTATCAAGGTAAAGCCGTATACCGTGTAAAGAAGGGTCTGAATAATTAAAAGAAAAGTTATATAGTACATAAAGACCAAGTGGGGATGAACGGAAGTTATAAAAAGTAAAAGATGAAGTTAATTCACTGTGAAGAAAAACAAAAATTGTTCAGGAGTGTACTTCGAGTTGAAATGACAAAAACTATGGACAGTAGCCAGAGTGAACATCTTATACAAGAATCGAGTGGGTTTAGCATGAAGGACGGTGAGATTTGAGGCTCTTGAGCAGTGGGGGATAAGAAAGGAAAAAAAGGTGAAATGACAAAAAGAAGGAAATAAAGAAAGAGTATCTCTCGAACCGTTGGGTCGTGCCTTTCTTTGTTATCACAAAGAAAGTAAATTCTTGGTCCGACTTCCGGTAGCTAATATTTGCACAAGCCCACCAGCTTGACTGGTATTATTTGACTTCCGTTAGTAATCGGGTCATTGCGTTGTCACAGATTTAAAAAAGTGACGTCATAATTTTGAATCCATTTTTTCCAAAAAAAATGGTTTCCTCTCAAATTCGAGTTTACGAGTACCAACCCAACGATCAGGCTCGCCGGACGTTCAATTCTTCTTAATCATATCCGTACGCAATTTGAAAAAGGGCAATATTTTCAAATACACCGAAATTTCACGAGGCTACAAATTTACCGGAAATTACTTTCTCTGAGCTCAACCCCTCTTTCTCACTTCCGCCAAAGTCGTAACGGGACGTAAAATTGGTCCGCTATGTATAATAAGAAGAAATCCTATATATCCCTACGGTCTACGTACCTTGAGCACCTTGACGACCTCCTGGGGAAATTGCATAAGGGCCGGATTGGTGACCCGCCTGTATATCCGGTCGACGAAGATCCCAGCCCGGATGGCATGAGCGACCGAACGAAATTTCGGCTTCTCGTCTGCCTTGCGACGCGTCGTAGCCAATTGCCTCGTGAACGTAGACGCGAGCCACTCGCGCACTTCCGGTGGCACCGCGTCGGGCTGCACTTCCGACAGTTCGTCATCTTCGTCGGCGAGTCTCCTGATAGAGAGTTAAAAGTGTTTACGTTAGTCGTGAAAATTATGAGATTTTGAAAAAAAATAATTTAACCAAAAAAAAAGAACGCCTCTAAGTTCAATGCATATAAACTATTAAAAAAAAAAAAAAATAATAAAAATATATCATCGCCATGATTCCTATTAATTCTCTCGCGCTCTTCAACTATGTTGTATCTATCGTTGCTCAGAGTCACGAGGCTTTAGAAATTGGATGATTGCGTGATTTGCATGTAACGACTCTTACGTATTTAAAACAGCGAGGGTACGAATGTTGTGTATATCTGATTATGAAGTAAACACGTGAAAATTTATATTAATATTAATAAAAAAAATTTATCGATATCACTCGCAGCATGCACCTTTCTGTACGATCTTATGAATTGTTGTAATGTTGTCATTGTTATGTTACACCTTTTTTTTTTTTTTTTCTTTTTCAACTATCAGCGGCACTATAGCGAATAACGATCTTGCGCAACGTTCATTACAAATTTGTCGCTACTTCGCCTACGTACCTATACTACTTACTGTTAAGTTTCGAGCCAGATAGCTCTGGATAGTAGATTCGTTACTCCTCGACTGTGTCGCCATGTATTTTTCTTAGGCTCGCTCGAGTAAGCGCAACGCGACCAACTTGTAATAAATTCAAATACAATTGTCGAACAAGAACATTGAGAGCTATTGAGATCAATCGAAAAATTGTACTTCGTTTTTCCAATATTACGTGGTTATCGCTCGCGAGTGATAATTCGCGAGTGATAACACTTGGGCAATGCTTTCGATTTGAACATTTATTTCAAAGCTATTTAACGACATGGAAACACAGGACTGATATATATATATATATATATATATATATATATATATATATATATATATATATATATATATATATATATATATATATATATATATATATATATATATATATATATATATATATATATATATATATATATATATATATATATATATTGTATATTGGCATAGTATAAAATGCAACAGCTTCAGCAAGCTCTTAATTTAATATAAAATGAAAATTCTTGCCTTTGTATAAAGCCAAATTAACAATTAGCAACTGGCGAATGCTACTAATATTATTATTGTTTATAAAAAAGAAAGATTACTTTTTTTTATCCATATACAATTATAGGACTTTGTAGCTGGTTTTCTGGTCGTAGGGATTGGTGGGAGGGTATGACCAAGTTTGAAAAATAAAATTTAAAAGTAATTATGCAGTTGAAAAAAAAATCATAATACCGACCTATAATTAAACGCGAGAGTCAATGTTTTATTAATAATAAAAGTGTTTTCAAATGACCTCGAGTGTCGCCTGGTATGATTTATTTAAATATTAATTCCCCTGTGCGAATTTCTCCGAGGATCAGTGCCGACGTTAAACTCCTTATCAACTTTAAGTCCATGAATTTCGCCCACGACGCGATTCAACGAAATTGGTTGCTTTCGTTGCTGATAATATCGGGGGATCTATTCTCACGTAAAACTCGTTTCCATTAGAAGGCAGGGATAGGGATTGAATGGGTGGGTGGTTGGTTGGGGGAGGGGGGGGAGGTTGTACCCACGTTCAACACCATGAAATTAAGAATAACGAAGCGAATTAATTCGTTGAAAAGAAGTTTTCACTTGCTTAGTTACCGTGAAACACTGATCCTTTTCCTAGCCTGATTATTATCGATATACCTGGTGAGCACGAAAATGTAGTATTAATCCGAAAAAGCTTTCACTGTCTGTTTTTTTTTTATTTTAGCCAATTTGCTGGACGAGCCGCACGTGACGACCGTCATTTTTTGTGTAGGTATAAAAATGTAAATTTTTGTAATAAACAAAAAATGTGATTTTAAAATTACATATATATATACATACTTGGGTATCATGCGTGTCACTATAGGGTGACTTGATAAAAATTAATACGATCTACGCGGTATTATTTGTAACGGGGTAAAATGCACTGTGGGGAAAATAGAGGGATATTTGAAACTGATGATATCGATCAGGAAAAAATATGTCGATTTTTTGTTTTAAAATCGATATTCGATCATTCGATCGCGATCGATTACGCTTATCTTTAATGGATGACAGTATCTAGATTTTTTTTCTTAACTCAACGTAACTCATACATGCAAATTAAATCGTGTTGAGTATCTAACTATGAACACGTGTAAACACATCGGTATGAAATTTTTGAAAGAAAGTGCGTGATTTCTTTGAGCTAGACTTTTCTAAAACTTTTGTTGCTTTTGTTTTGTTTGTTTTGAGACGAACCTACGGGGTACACCCGGTTGGCAGGTGGCGGCCTTCTCCAGACGTTCAGCCTCTCTATAAATAAAACATCAAGGAAAACAAACGTCACAACAACATCGTATCAATGGAGCGAAAACAGCCTCGCAAATGGAAATACGTCTCACGTGACGTCGAGATTGATTGACAAATTTTTTGAAAATTATAATCCCATCGATTGAATCATACGAAAAAATTATTTTCTATCATCGATACAATTTTTCAAAAATTTCTTCCAATCAATCTCGTTCTCGACTCTTTGCTCTTACATGAAAAAATTTAACACGTATAGTACACTTTTGTGCATATGGGGTTGGGTCGTATCATCCTGGGACACCCTGTAGATAAATATTCACATGCATCTCCAGGGGGAATGCTCAGGATAACGATGCAACTTGCAACAGGCACATCCAAGGACGAACAGGCTACACCTAAAGAGAATCTCAAGAGAAAGAGAGAGAGAGAGAGAGAGAGGGAGAGAGAAAAAGAGAAAAGAAGAAATGGACATAAAGACAGACATACGTATAGATACAAGCAGACGGACAGGCGATTTTTCATGCCGTTACGGTAGAATGGTTAGTATAAATAGACAGATTATTAAAAGAAAATCTTGTCTTTGGTTCTATTATCATTTTTCATTTATCTCAGTACATCTACGCGAGGATCAAATCTACACGTGGATCCTTATACGCTTTTCTAACGCATTCGCCATTTTTTTTTCTATTTCACGGAAATTACATCGTCGCTCCTTGCATGGGTAAAAATGAATTTTGAAAAATGTTCACTCCTCCATTTTCTTCGATTTCAAATTTGAGTATAATTTGATGCTGGTTTGTGTTCAATTACGACTATATACTCTACCATGCTACGCTATATGCTGCATTGCCGTCTAGCTTGAGTTATGTGGTGGAGGTGAAGCCTCCGAAAGTAATGTATAGATATACCGCATCTTATGACTTCCTGACAATTTCAGTATTATTTTTCCTATCTATGCGAACCGATTTACACTCGCAGAACGATTAGTGTCTGGATCGATTATCGATCTGAAACTAATCGGTTGACATAGATAAGAAAAAAAAAAAAAAATGAGATTGTCAGGAAAGCATCGATAAGGGACAGTGTAGGTTATAGAAGTATATTTTGATAATGGATAGATGAGAATGAAAGTTTGGTCCAGACTCAAGACAGGATTGAGTAAATAATAAAAAAATGAATGAAAAATGGATTTTTATTTTTAAAAATTTTTGTCATATCTGATTCGTCCATAATACTTAGAACTCTGCCTTTGAGGGAAAGTCTACGTATTATTTTGATTTGTATCAGCTAATAGAAATATCCTAGGATAGTGAGACTAAGGAAGTAGATAAGCGTGTTATCAAGAGAGTGGAGAGAAACGCGTGTCTTGAATATAGGAGAATAAGCAGATTCTATTTATTTTTGTAACTTTTTTTTTTTCTTACAGACAAACCACAGCACAGTTTTCAATAGAACGATAGGTGATAGTCAATGAGAAAGAAAACTATTTACCTAAAGTTAACGCAACGCGTATATAGAATGTATTCCTTTGTGAACAATAATATTTTTGAGCGAAAAAGCTGATATTTTTGAAAACTGAAAAAAAATTAATACGAGGGTCACTCACCCGTGAAAATTCAAAATTTGAAAATTTCTCCAAGACAAATTGAAAATTTCAAAAAACCAGTATACAAGTATACAAACTGTCACGTCAATCCAAAAACACAGAACTTTTTTGTGTTTCATTTCTGTTGAGTTTTTGCTTTAAAAAAAATTCCTCGACCAAACGCATCGGAATAGTCAAATCGCCTCTTCGTTCAAATTTTGTTCACAAGCACGACGACGATAGCGATAACGCCTGATTGGCTACCGTTTGAATACATTCACATATATGTATAAACAAGTGTACACATAAATACATATGCGACACACGATTTCATTGTTACATAATTAATGACGTTGAAAGTTAAACAATGAATAGTGAATGTGGGATTGGTCAATTCAGGGTAGGATAGGGTAGGTCAGGTTTGTTTAGATAGGGTTGGTCTCATTTGGTATTTTTTTTTTTCCAGATAGATCACAGGTGACCAAGGGGGTTATCGACTGATCGAACTGATTGGCATATGTATGATGTATGTATGGTACAGGTTTATTAAGGTTCGCACAGGGTTTACTGGGGTTGGAAATGTGAATGTTTCGCAACCTTGCCCACACGGGGGTGCGAAGCTTCCGTTTCTGGGTGGCCACCACGTGGCCCTGTGCTCCATCCGTGTCCAATCCGACCCCCAGGGGTGTAGTCCCGTGGCCCGCCCCCCTACGCGACGATCGTGAGCACTCGGGCCCGCCTGAACTCACCCTGTAGTAGTGCTTGTTAGTCGTACGCATAATAGAACAGAATAGCATAAAGATTACAGTGCGATATTTTTTGTTGACTTTTTTCATAATTTCTCGGTTGGCATCACTGCCTTCGAAAAAAATCGTCATCGGCTCCGTAAAATACCTGTGAACGATGATACTGAAAATAATTAGTTAGTCGACTTGGTCTACGTGCTTGATCCTCTGGAAACGCCAAAAATTTCCACCGTTGAGTAGGTGCACCTGTTTTTTGAAATAAATTACATTTTTTGTTCCTGCCACTCCTTTGGGATTTTTACAAATTTTCTATTAAAAAAAATATTTTCTGTCACTTGCAAAACTGGTTCGCTTGAAGAGAAACAAATTTTTACGAATTTTCATTTTGACTGCGAACAGTACGTTAATTGGTATATTCTCGGTCCAAGGGAACAAGTGGCAAAGATTTTGAATTTGTTGAAATGCAAAATATATCGTCCTATCGTTGTGATGTTGTTCTCTTATATGGTATTACCTTGAATTTTGTCAATAGTTACATATCTGAACATATTTCTTCGTATGCTGATATATCGTACGTGTTATATCGTCAATTGGCACAATAAGTGTGTCAACTACGTGTAGATACATAGGTTTAATTTTCGAAGTTTTCAAATTGTGAAAGACAAGTCAGACAGAAAAGTAGGAAATAAGAAACAAGCTTGCGAGTACTTAGGTAAAGTTGCACAACAGCAGAGTAAAGAAGAAGTTTTGAGATGACCTCAAGTTTTGTGGTCAGCGTCGCCGCGGCCATTAAAAAAAATTTGAATATATGTATATAAGTGTGGGTATTTAACATTTTCGTGAAATTCCTGAGAATTGGGTTATATTCGAGTTACAGTAGAGTAAGAGAGTTTTAAGTGCGAAGAGGATGAAAATAAAAAAAAGCGAAGAACAGCTTGAAGTATATGTATATATAGGTATAGTTTAGATATATTAGAAGTCATAAACCGAAAGTCACGTTTACATCGAGACAACAATGATTATTTTAAAAAAGGGCCATTGGACAATTTTTATGTATCACGATATCAAAATCGAAAACGCAACAAGAAGCAAATCCAGTTACGATGGCTGAACCACTTTAGCTCGAGGTAAGAATTGGATTTTGAAATTTTTTTTTCGATTTTACTGAAAAAAACGAATATAACTAATTTTGTCATTTTCTTGTTCGGTGATGGAACGAAAAAAAATTTTTTTTAAGGACCTCGTGCCAAAAATCCATGTGCCTCCTGTGAGGATTGAACTCACGACCCCTGGTTTACGAGACCAGTGCTCTGCCACTGAGCTAAAGAGGCCCTACCCTTAATTCTCAGCCCTTGCAAAGAGACTCGATTGAAATCCCAAAATTTATAAATAGACAGTTCGACTATCATTCGTCCCTTTAATCTCTATATACAAAATACTTAAGAGCTCCAACGACTAAGTATAGTTTTTTTTTAAAAAGAAATACAATTCAGAAATAAAATCTCATACTATGTGAATACCAAAAATTAATAATTACCTACTAACAATTTCTTTTTGACAGATCTAATACAAAAAATGATTAACAGAAAAAAATCGAACATAACCTATGACACTATATTTTTTTTTATGTTATCAAATTACAATTAAATCCCAGTACCCATCAAAATTACCCTATCCATCCAAAAAAGACTACATATATATAATACGTAAATAAAATATTTACCATATCCACTTAGTTAGATTACAAATACGTATTATCAGTAAATCCACGAGAATCAATACTACAAAACAAATATATACCTATGTCACGATAGAATTGACTAAACAAACATTTGTCACAGGTAATACGTATCCGATTGTAAATTTTGATATATTCGAATAATTCAACCAACCATTGATTCACCGTTACCATCAAAATACCCAATTCGCCCTTAACCACAGAAACAATATGACTGCATGTAATCAGGTTTCGACCACGGACTAATAATAATCGTAACAAAGGTAATAAATGGCAATAGAGATTGAAGTAAAATTAAACCCGTGACTTTGCGGTAATCTCTATAGAACAATAACGGTCAACGATATTAATTATTATGATTAATTAATTAACCCTCCGAATATCTCACGTCACTCATATATCATATGGTATGATTTAGCGTCCTGAGGTATCATACTGATATTACATAGGGGTCGTGCGCGTGTGACACACACGCTAAGTCGAAGCCTACCTCAAATCTCATTTCTCAAATGGTTTCTCAATATATTTTATCAGATACAAACTGTAGATATTAAAATTCACGGGTCCAGAGTTGCTTCTTGGTTTTTCGACTCGAGATGCTGTAACTCTCAATGTACATTAAGTGATGTTATTTTTCAAAATTTTAGCGAGCATCTTTCGTGGCTGTATTTTATTAAAATTTATGTATATGTATATGTATGCTATCTATTTCCCAAGGTCGAATTAGCCGCAAGTAACCTGAGTGCATCTTAATAAGTATATCCACTGAGCGAATCAAGGCGAACAGAAGAGTAGCGAAATAATTAAATCGTTCAGTGAATACATACCTTTACGAATTTTTTTTTCGCGCACGATTATCTCGCGCAGCATCTCGTCTATGGACATTAAATTTAAGAGACTGTGCGGTTTCTTAATGTAATTGCGAATTTCGTGGACTCGAATTTCAGGAAGCGGTCGAGAGTGTCGGGTGATCGATTGCGTAACAGATTGGAGCAGGGAAAACATAAGGGAGGTAAAATAATGAAAATTTAATTCGACACTTATTTTTGCACGGTAACTGCCTAAGGGCCAATTTCCCCATTCCCGTTTCCGCTCACGTGCCAAAAACTCGGGACGCGCATCGAGCAAGGACTCGGAGGATCTTGTTTTTTATTTCCTGCTAAAAAGTAATGGAGAACGATCCAACGATAATTGTCCCTTTTATTTTTATCTTTGAGCTTTCCTCATTCTTTCTTTTGGGCATAATCGAATCTCCATTTATCGTTAGATGCGAATTTTTCTTCTGCCTTTTCTTGATCACACACGAAATTTTTTTTTCGTTTTTAGATTTTTTTTTTCATTTCTTTTTTCCTTCGATTTTATCTTTTTAGGAACACACTTACTTGGTCTCGTCGATGAAGACGGCTTCGAGGACGCGCGCGGCGTAATGCAAATTTCTCTGGAGCAATTCCGCGGATATTTCGCCGCGCTGCAACTGCCGCAACAGACATCTCAATCTGGAAAAAATAAAATTGCATGATTGTGTTGTTGGCAGTCGGCAATATATTTGTGAAATTTTGGAAAATTCGATTTTCCATCGAAAACTAAAGAATTGACTATAAAAATGTATTATTTGTATAATTAAAGAATTATTGCAAAATTTTACATTTTCGTAACACAACAAATGATAATCCGCATTGCAATCTTTTACTCGTCATAAAATTTTCCATGCAAATACTTGAAGAAATTGCAAAAATTTGTATTCGACTAACCCGTAAAATTTGTATGGCCATAATAAAAATGACAATCAATAACCCAATCCTTCTCTTGATAACTCCCAAATTTTGTGTTACGTCAAAATTTTGTATCTACCAATTAATTTCTATTGAACAAACCTGAGGGCAGCCTTGTCGCAGGCATCGGGTGTGTCGACGGCGGGCAATGTGTCGGTAGTGAGGTCTACATTGTCGAGGACCTCTTCGAGGTCAACGGATTGACCTCGCAAATAAGCTTCGGGGCTTTCAGGCGGTGCGGCACACTCGAGACTGCCACTTCCGCTTCCGGCACGGCTGGCTTTGCCTTTGCCGGAACTACGGCGCACTATCGTCAACGAGCCTTGCTCTGTAATTAAACAAGAAGAAAACAAAATTCAAAAGGCGTCAACAATTTACTTTAAAAAAAAAAAAAAATCCAAAACATCCACTATAAAATAGGTGCAAAAAATATATCATAATTTCCATAAACAGTCACGACGTAAACACCAAAAAATCCATTTACCCGATTAACACAATAATAATAAACGTGATACATAAATAAGTACACCATATAAAAATAAGTATCCAACAATAAAATTATTATTACCAGTAACATAAAGTATTACGCTTGTACCGACTGTACTAATGTGTACAGTACGCGCAAAGTATTATGGCTTTACGTATAGCGAGCAAGTCTCACTAGTATGACTGTACTCGTACCATTTTAGTATGCCAGTGCATATATGCACAGTTATGGTATCATGGTAGACGAAAGTTATAGTACAGTGTTACTATGTGGAGTCGAAATGTCTTACCGAATATAGTGTTTAGTACGCAGAGAACCGAATCCCTGTAAAAGCTTCGGTTTCTCTTAAAGAGAAAAACCCTGTATCTTTGTAGCAAGGATGACTGCGTTATACATTGAAAGCCAAGACATCAATACTGGCAGATGTCGGGAAACGCAATCGTATACCGGAGAGCTGGGTTAGATCCTGTGAGAATCCAGTCTAACGCTCCTCCAAGAGACGAATCACTTAAAGCTTTACGCCCTGTGTTATCTCTTATCTGCCTCATATCAACGTAAAAACTACGTGTCCCGACTTTACGTGCCATCTTGAATCAGGGAGAATATCGTTTTCGATAAAGGTTTTAACGTCGTGGCTGAAGACTCTCTCTATCCCTCTCTCTCTCTCTCTCTCTCTCTCTCTCTCTGTCTTTATCTTTCCATCATCTTTTCTCTCTGTTATTTTTATCTTTCCATCTTCTCTCTCTCTCTCTCTCTCTCTCTCTCTCTCTCGTAGGGCTTTGCTCCTTGAATTTATCTTTTCACTCAAGCACGCCCATTACCTAAACCAGAAACACAAAGACCTTAAGACATTTTTTTTCAGAATATAGGAAAAAGGAATTTTTACTTTTTGCTATCTGTGCAGGATTTCTTTCTTTTTTTTTTTCGTGAAATTCTGTCAAAATTTCCGTTAAAATATTAGGTTAGGTATGTCTTTTTATAAGCGTACGCGTTTTTATATTTTACACAGAAACTCGTATACGAAGACTCGGATTTGTCAGTTTTCAAATAACCATGTAGTTTCCGAGTTTCTCCGTGCTTTTGGTGTTTGTAAATCCAAAATAGTAAAGTTACGAGGGGGTAAACTTGTACCTTGGGTGATCATCCACGGGCACCATAGCTCTACCGATATACTAAGAGCTTACATAGTTGTATCAGTTTTTGACTAAAACTTTGAGAAAAGTTTAATCAAAGGCTTTAAAGCTCAATTTAATCGGATCCTACAGCGTGAACTTGAATAACTTGTGTAACTTGATCGATAACTGATGCAATTATATTTATTGGTACGGAAGACCCATTCGTACGAATGGGACTTATCTGTTAGGACTCGAACAAGATAAGGTTACCAGCAATTAGCCTAATGCCACATGCTGGGCGCTTGATTGAAACTATAGAATTGAAGGTCGAGCTTCATTAGTAAAGTGCAATTAGCGATTTGAATTTCAAATTTAATTGTCAGGCGTGTGAGATGTGTGAGATCAACGACGGAAAAGAGGGGGGGGGATACAATTTTCAGTGATTTATTTAAAAAAAAAAATTTGATTGCGAACAATGACTGAATAATTTGTTCAACCCATTTTGCGAATATGCCAAAATTTTTTTTTGCATTTTACGAATTCACGTTTTTTCGCTCATAATGAAAACTTCAGAAAAATCCAAAGACCGTTCATTTTTAATGCTTCCAGTGTTTCGCACGAGAGCGTAAAATGTACTGGGACAATATACAAAGACGTCACGTGTCGTTGCTTTCTCTCGTGATTCATGAATAAGAAAAAAACATTTTGTAAATGAAAATTGCATGATTTTTTCCTTCCTTCTTTGCACAAAAATTATAAGTAAGAAAAAGTACACTTTTCGTAATGACGTACTACCAAGATATTTCGAGTGATATTCAAAATAAAAAACGGCTAACGACCCCCCAAACGCTTCTTACCCTATTTGAAGCAAAGTTCGAAAAATCAAGTTTTCGTACTTTCAGTGTCGCAGCTAAATGTAAATCCGCCACGAGATTTATTTACACAAGAATCATAATCCGTAAGATCTATATCTAGAACCTGCAGATCTTATATAAAAAAGTGATAAAAATTCTTTTAAGCCCGACCCCATTACATCATCTGTGTATACAAGGAGGGATCCCAATTTCGATTAAATATTTACCAAGGACCCGGAAGCTGCACGGCCATATTAAATCATAGCGGTGTGTTAAACAGTTATCTTTTTTCCTTGTACCATCAGATCCATTCGAAAAACGGTAGTTCTCGAGTCTTTCGGTAAACAGTACGATTTATGGTGAAAATTTAAA
This sequence comes from Cephus cinctus, assembly GCF_000341935.2. Lineage (NCBI taxonomy): Eukaryota > Metazoa > Arthropoda > Insecta > Hymenoptera > Cephidae > Cephus > Cephus cinctus. Next base: position 33,192 of record NW_014332893.1, on the reverse strand, counting down.
AAAAATTACTCGTATATCATTATATTCAATGATGACGCAATCGATACCGCCCACTATGTTCATTTGACATTTTGAAAATCAATTTTGTAATTGACTTGTATGTATGACGATTGTACCCTCGATTGCATTGTATTACGAAATTGAAATGACGTAATCAAATATTACAGGTGGGAGAAAGAAGGAGGATGGGGGGGAGGGGGATGTGTGGATTATAATCACGCCAAGGACTAACGAGTACACTCCACCCCATAAACAAACGATCAAAACCAAAAAAATTACGATAAGACAATCTCGTAATAATTTCATTACGTTGTGAATGCTGCTTAATGGAACGAATTGTTATAAAAATGCCTTGTTTTCTACGAGCTCCGATCGATAGAGTGTTCCAAGTATAGGTCGTGTTTCAATTATCAGTTCTTGTTTTCATCTCACTGCCACCTAATTCCATGAAATACAATGGCATTTGGACCAATCGCAATTGATCATGCCAATCACACGATCCCATCAAGCCATAAGGGTTACATAATATAATAACATGTGCCACTCATCCTTTAACTCACGATTCGATAGATATTAAAGTATCAATGTTTTTATCATTATTAGGTTGGAAGATTGATTTAGCTTGGATGCTGCGTCTCGTGGGATGTTCGGATCAAGATACGCTGTACAATCTTAGATCAAGTACAAGTAATATTCAAGTAATATTCGTGTAGAAGAATTTTTAAAAAATTACTGGACAGGTTTGTCCATAGATTGCATTTTGAGATACATCTATAAATTATATTCAGTACAACAGATTGGTGTAAACAAAAATTTTTATATACAACTTTTTAATGTTTCATTCATTTTCAATGATCGTGCTTGTCATTGGAGTGAAGTAAAAATTTTGATTTGTATCAAGGAAGAAAATTTTTTTTTTTCATAAAAAAAGACAACCAACAATACTTGACTTGCAGTTCAATGACGTAAACCGGTGTCTGCCTATAAAGTTAACCCATTTTCCAATCTGACCTAGCTTTACCTTTCACTAACTTTGTCCAATAAACGATCAAAGGACTTTTCATTAGACATGCTTCAACGAACGTGTATGCCACGTGCTTGTCAACGAGACTGTCAATCAAATAAACATTAAAGGTGTTAATAACCCGATATAAAAAATCTTCGGAGAGTCTTTTAATTTTCAATTAAGATACAAGCAATCTAGTGATACTCGATATAAAAGGAAAAAAACAGTCAATATAAAACAATAAAATTTGATAAAGTATCGAATCGATTGATAAACAAAGTAATAACGAAAAATAAAAATTAGCTGATAAGGCGATTCGAAAAAAAAAAAAAAAATATTTTATACACCGATAGTCAAGTTGATTTTTCGAAATCAAAAAGAAACCTACAAGCAAACCTTGTGATGCCCAACCATGATGCTTTCGAATTCAATCGGCAGAGTATGTAACCTTGGAAAAAGAAAAAATAAAAATAAAAAAAATAAAATCCACCCAAATTCCCGAGCTCGTACCTCGCACAGCCATTGTTCTACTGGGCGCGCTGCTGTCTTTTGTTGCTGGGGCTGAGACAGTGTGGTTTCGTTTTATACCGGTCTCGTTTGATTTGCTATATACACAATAGCGGCCCCGAAGCGTCACAAGGAGTCTGAACGTTCCAATGTTTTACGATTGATTGCCAATCGCGCGAACAATAGACCGAATCGATAAATTTGTGAATTAACAAAATTTTGAATTATTCGATAACCTCAAAATTATTTTTTTTTTTTTTTCGTTTTTCGTCAGAATACATTATTACTATTGTTTGAGGAAACTTTGAAAAATCTTTAGACATCGGTAATTTATTTACAGGTTTTACGAGAACTACGTGTAAAGATCATCGCAATGTACTTGGATGCACCTGCTGCCTCCACTCCGTGACGCTTTCAAACGAATTACCTTTTATGTATATATGTATATATGCATACGGCATAACATTTTCCATGCACGGAACTCGAATATAGAGGTTCACCATTGTTATTATTCTCACCAGGGATACCATTATACGATTTCAAAACACAATATGGAACAATCACCGAGTACATAAAACCTTATAGGAAACATAAAGTGCACAAACAAAAAATACACTGTAAAAATCCCTTGTACGGGTATCAGTTGGTGAGAAAAAAGCGAAAGATCCTTAAATTTCGAGATTACCATGGTAGAGTGAGACGAATTTGAATTTTGACACAAATTTGAAAGAAATTCCAGCGACAGTAAATGACAGAATATTTATAAACGGTAAACTGGTAACTTTTGTTTTTCAAGTTGGCTGTTTTATTTCCTTAAGCGGCTCGCTTTGCTCCCCTCACCCCTCCTAGTCAACATTCCCCTCATTCCCCTGACGCCGCGTAAGTACTCGCTACAAGAAAAAAGTGCAATACACAGAAATACTTGTAAAGTATATTTCATTCTTATGTATGTACATATATATATATATATAGATCAATGCATAAATGTGCAGTGGACATTTATCGGTCGTGCATAACAGCAAGACGTGAACTTACTAGAAAGTTGACCATTTCGGCCAGGGGACGAAGGACCGTGTGAGCACGAAGACGCAGAGCCACCGGTGCAGCTCGTGCTTGCATTTATGCTTGCATTAGAGCTTGCAGGTGACGATGCCAGCCCGATGTCGTCCCTCGTAACCCTTCTATCTGGCGGAGATGCAACTGGAATTTCGAAAGACAAGATATACTAACGCATATGAGAAATTGAAGAAAAATTTGAGTTTTTGAAAAAAAAAAGATCAATGAGATTTTTCAGAGAGTTTAAATAGTATATATTAAGATCGTATGATGAAAAAAAATGACATTGAATTTCCGTTCCCTTATTCTTATCTTTGTCTCTTCCTTTATCTTTGACAGTATCAAATTGACGAAGAATATCAGACTTCGATATATGAAAAAAAAAAATGATATACATATACAAGGACAACTGACGTTTTGAATAATAAATTTTCTTTTTAGATTTATTATACAATCCATAAACAATGTTGTAAATATATACCGTCATTACTGCTGATATATAAAAAAAAATAATTTTCGTAAAAAAAAATTGTACATCGACAAAATTATAATTACTTTTAAACGCATACGAGAACACGTGTCGAAACAGCCATTTTGAATGAGCAGAATAATTAAAAATAACATAACAATATTATTCAGACTAAAATTAATCATTAATTGGATCCGCCTACCATTGTCAAAAGAACAAGCTCATTATGCTTAGTTAGAAACAATGGAATTGTGTGTAGCGCGTAAACACGATCCTAACGAAGCCATCTACAGGGTGTCCCGAGAAAAAAAAAATTCTTTACACGAAGCATCTTTCCAAGGCGGTAATAGAACCTCAAAGATAAATTCCATGACGACCTCGTCATGATAATAGTTATTACGTAGGTACCCTTTAACGATAAAACGAGCAAATAAAATCGTCATGTAGAAAACCCATATAATATAAAGTACAAATATATTGTACATAAAATATATATCTATATACCTATAAAAACTACAATATTTTATATCTCCGAACATATCGCACTGTGCAATAAGATTTTTGTAGTTGCAGCATCGCACTATCCAGTACCATTCGGCATTTCCGTCAGCGAGCGTTATCACTAAAATAACTGTTGGTAGTACTGAAACTGTTTATATCAGTTTATACAACCCAAGCGTATCGATCGAAGTAATTTTTACTATACTGATCAGATGAATAGGCCAACTTCAGTTGGTAAGTCTGAGTTGGATAGTTGTACGATATATTCGTAGTACCTCGCAAATATATTATAGTAATACATTTTCAAGTATCCATATAGTTGGTGTTGATAAGGTAGGTACTATTCGGATATACTTTAAGTGCTATAATAATATACTTAGGTGTATCAAACTAAACGCTACTTGTCGGATACAACGGTTGTCTAAGTAGGGATGCGCCTTATCGATCGGACGTACCTGACCTATGGGTACAGGAAACCAGATTTCAATGACGCTTCGATGACGTCGGACAACGAATCTATTGTCCGGAGCTGACTGGTCCAGATTCCGCGAGGTGACAAGTAGTAGGAAGACGTCAACGACAAAGGTTGACGACTGTAGGTGATCATAACCTTATACTTATACGATGGAAACGTCCTTTAGGCTTCAACGCTTAATTCGAATATTTCATTATGTAATCAGTGGGTAATCAATGCATCGTCGATAATCTGGCATTTGGAGTATCCTTTAAGAGATTAAGAGAATTGAAGGTATTCGCGAGACAAATGACGACGACAGGTCATTGACGAAAAAAGGAGTGGAATAGGTAGGTAAATTAATTCAAAAACACAAAGGCTGAGAAAGAGGGTCGAAGCTATATTGGAAATGCCAGGCGGGAGAGAATGGGCAAAGATTAATGAAGATTTGTCGTACTTTATTTCAATGTCGAACGACGCCATTTAAACGTAAGGATTGGCTTTAAAAATTGGCGGTGAATTCAAATGAATCGGAAAATACTTTTTTACCGGTTCAATAGATTTACGGTCCCGCTGTTCATGAACAGCGTCTTGTCAAGGATCCTTCAGAATCCCACAGGATTAAAGGGATATAAAGGAGGGGTCAAAATCTCATAGGCCTTTTGGAGCACGTCGAATAGATCTTCGGATAGGCTTTTATTTTTCTCGTGAGATTGAACATGCTCTACCGGAACCTGGCTTCTTTGTTTCCTCGAATTACGGTCTCCCGGTATATTGAATTACGGCCTATAGAATTTCCATGGTTCGATGAGTTATTCATGACTTTATCGCCTCAAGGACGCTCTCTTGCAAAAGTTACGTCATCAAGATACACCGATAATTCTCCAGCATCCCTTTACGTTATCTCATGAAGATTTCATCGAACTCCCAAAAGGATATCTTGGGACTGAAGGACAGAAAGTTGAATAAAAAAAGCTTTGACTTACATACCAAGATCTCACAGGACGATCTATAGATCCTAGATACTACCCAGTTTGGATCCATCTTGTGACGAGAGTTCAGATATATTTAACGATGACGAACAGTGGTGCCAATTTATAAAAGAAAAGATCCACAGCGTCGAATCTGATGATCGTACGAGTGATCGATATAAATAGAATTTGAATCGCGTATAGATCATCCGCGCTTACCAGCTATGCTTCCGTTGTTGAAAAGATCCCACGGTCCAGATCAAAGTCGTTCACAGCCTGAATAGAGTATATCGAGAATTATAGATCCAAGAATTTTTTTCTTAACATCACGATAATTATAGATCAACCTTGTACTTAAGATTTAGATCGTTAACAGAGCGGGACCTAGTTTCTTTCGGAGTCCCAATGGTATAATCCTCGTTTCCATTGAAGCGAATTATTCGCGTCACTGTATGTATATTGCCATTTCGTTAACTGCCATTGCACGGATGATGGATGTCAAAATTATATACAAGACTGTACCATTAGGCACGATAAACGTGTGGTACTTAAGAGGATTAATATATCATACGTATATTCATAGATCCTCTAGCTCAGTGCCAAATACACACAGCTTAAAGATTAACGCACAACTTTCATAAAAGTCCGAAGCTCACGGAAGCAGGTGCCCGAGGTCATCCATTTTCGTATAATGACCACCGGCAGTTAAGCCTTTTACGAACTTCTCGAAAGGATTAAATTAAAACTCGTCCGCCGGGATTTTTTTTCCAACTCCCTTTACGAAGGCAGTCTCCTTATGTTTATTGGGTGCTTAAAATCCTGGACTGTTGATTTTTTTTTTTTTTCATCCAGCGCTACTATCGTGTTCACTAATTGCCATTGCCCGGTAACGTAACACGTGAGAAAAAAAAATTTTCGAAACATCCTCAGACCTAAATACCTGTAAGGTATACTCAAAAGTAACACGTTGACTGAAACATTGATTCATATTCAATCCTTCGGGCTGAAACGTCTTGGAGAAAAAGTGGCTGGTGAGCATCGCGAATCTTTCTGGGAGGGCGAATCTTCGTCTCGGTGCGCGTAGGGACGACAGGAACTGCTCGTAAAAACGGGGCCGGTGCAATAAATCATTCCGGACGAACCGAGTTTTAGTCGCTCGTAAAACCGGTATAAACCGTCCCGGTATTAGATTAACTCGATCCGCGGCTGTGTCCCGCGATCATTCATTCTATCCCTGGAATGCTACACCTGTGGTTGAAACAGTATCGGTGCCAGTATACATGACGTTGGTGTGTATATATATATATAGTTGAAATGGGGATATATTTCAAACATCCATAAACGACCCTTCGCAACGTGTATAAAGACCTCGTACACGGTAATTCATCCTGTACGCACCATCCAATTATTACATCCAATCGTCGGTGGATGTACTTGTGCAGCTTTAAAAATATTTACGTCTTGCGGATGGATGCTGCGAATTTACAGGGTACCTTGGAGCCAGGGTCAATAAAATCAATAGAAAAAAAATTTCCCTTGACGAGCAACCAGCTGATCGTGAGTTACTTGTATCTGACGAAAGTACAGGAGATAGAAAAAAAAACACTCGATGAAAAAAGTTAAGTTAATAAAAAAAAAAAAGAAGAAGGGAAGTGAAAATAAAGTGTGGCGGGAGATAAATTGAAGATTTTTTTTTTTCAATACAAGTTTCGTAATTACCATTGCTTCTGCTTATTCTACTTCCACGTGGTTATTTTTGAAAATTTAATTAAGTATTTTGCGCGTTCACTAGCCTATGTAATTTGTTGTTTGCTTCAACAATTCGCGTTTGTGTTTTGCTCAAACTTATTTATGTACTATATATCTATATATAAATTGCAGGTACGTGAGTGGTTACACGAAAACGTAGATTTCAAGTCATCGTTAAGCGACGGAAAGTTAAATTAGGTTGTATTAAGTAGAATTCAAATTAGGTAACATTCGTAATGAAACGCAGTACACAGAGTTTGAGTTTTATTCTAAATTGTTTTTTTTTCCTCCGTTGTTATGCGATATATATATATATATAGTCTTGACGATTCCTTCCATACATGAATTCGGCAAGATGAAATACGTAAAATGTATTCGCAAACTCAGGGACGTAGCATTAGGTATTCATATCGGAAACAGCAGATGCGAATTCGTGCGTTCAAAGACTCGTTTGCATGGGAAATAAAAGAAATAATGTTCAACGAGATCCAGTACGGTGCGCATGCGCAGTTGGGAATACCGGAAATCGAGGTAAAATTTAAAATTTGTAAAAAGATAATGATACATACATACATATATATGTATAGTATATACATAATACATTACGACTTATGGAACCTTTGACAGGCAATATGCCGTAATTGTGAATTCGTCGAATTTACCTTTGATCGGACGTTTTTGTTCCTCGGATGAATTTCCGAGGGCGCCATCTTTTACAAAGGAAATGAAAATTAAGAAGAGAACAAAGGAGATGAACAAATAAAGAAAAACTGCCTCCGCGGAGACACGAGGCAAATGATCTTCTTACGTGGGAAGGAAATCGTCCTTGAAATTACATCATGCAGGTTGGGTTAGGTTAACCAATAAGTTATAACAGGGACGAAAGAACAAAAGGTTACAGGGTGCGCAGGACTTTTGAAGATTTGAAAATAAAGTTAGACTACACACGGCGCAAGGGTATATGCAAAGTCTACATGATGGTACGTGTGCGAGATACAAAGTCCTCGAGAAATATTTCGAAGGAATATTTCTCTGATCCTTTCGAAAGGGGAACGTCTTAAAAAGGACGTCGTTTGGACGCATTCCAAATACATAAAGGCATAAATATTCAAATAGAAAAACTTACTAACGAATTATATAAAAATTGTATATGTTTTTGATGATTTTTTTTAAATGGGTTATGCAAGTGCAGAGTACAGATATCAAGTACCTATAATAAAATCTCTAAATATGTATATAAACATTGAATATATTTCCAAATTTCATTTTACATCTTTAAATATATTTCTGATATATCATCCAATAAAATAATTTCAGGATAAAACAAATTTAATCAATTTTCGATTAATTGACTTTCGTTCTATCTTTTTTTTTTTCAAGGATATTCTGGAAAAGTGTCATTTCCACATTTGTCCCTCGGGCATTACTGTCTCGATACATATATACCAGTATTCAATTTCAGTCCAGTAATAACAAATAGTCATACTGCAAAAATATAAATATCAACAGGCAGGTTAGGCACGCTAATCAGAATGGTTCACATGACGTAGCCACGAGTCCAATAAGCGTTAGCAATGAGAACTGTCAAGTAAATGTAAACATGCCAGGAGCGACGGCGGAATTGAAAATGTATCGATGTCAGATTCAGCATAAGTCCTGCGTATAAGCAGTGACGTAATGTATACCTACCTACATAAATTGATACTGTAAGCACTTTATATTCCGTTACGTTTTAAACAACCATTGAAGAGTATCCATACGCGCAAGATATATAAAAATATATCAACAAGCGCTAAGATCCTTCATTTTCATTGAAACCTCAGTCGTTCGATATATTTCGATTATTTTATTAAGAGTTACTGCGAACAAGTCATATGGAAAATTCGTGTGTCTATATCCTACTGTGTACTTGAATTTAGCAATTAGGATCTGATTGATGACGATGATATATATATATAAATGCGTGTGCCAGTGTCATCAATCAGATCCTGACTGCTTTTCCAGAAACTTTGATCCTATAACCCGTTATAACCCTTAAATCTCCTTCTCACCCCCAGTCGACCCTTTGCTTCCCTTCGTTGTGAAATTTTGGTATTTATCCGATACGAAGTATCCGCGGTAAGTTGAAAATTTGGAATTGAATTAGTTTGGGAAAAGCGTCTGAAACGGCATTGCAAATAACACGTGAAAATCTGTGCCGTTTTAGACACATTTACCCTGCTATGGAAAATTTTTGTTTTTATATCTTCACGCGTGATCAGAACAGCCTGTTGACGCTTTGAAAAGTAATAATAATAATAATAATATTGAGAATGTTTTAAGGGTAAACTTAAAAAAAAATTTTCTATCTTATCTGAATTATTTTTCATAGGTCTTGGGACCTTAAGGGTTGTAAAGTTGACAACAAAATGAATTATCCCTTATCAATTCATGTCTTCTTTGTTATCAAATATCAAAAAATTTATCAAATAATTATAAAAAAAAAAATAATAAAAAATTCAGAAAGACGTCAATGGCGTTTAGCTTGTCGATAATAATGACAAAGCTTTGATATTTGATGAAATTATTGAGGATCGTGCAAGAATCGATATTAACAACTTGTGTGCTTCCCATTATTATTTTTTTACCTTTCTTTTTTGTACAATCGTAATACACAAAGGACGCTCCGAGTTGCGACGTCTTCAGTGTTAAGCGATATTAAAGAAACCGGCAGCATGCTTTGGTCTTGGTTAGATCGAAGCTACTATAAGGAAAGCAAAGAAAAAAAAAATATATATCAAAAATACCCAAGAGTGGTTCTTACAATATCAAAGTCCATTGACAGTTGTGAAAAGTGAAAGGATACACAAAGTACCATAACGTTGGTATCACTGTATATATAAATCCCCATTAAATTTCCTTTAATTGAACAAACTCCTAAGGGCTAGCATAAGAAAAAAAATTACATTACGAAACATTGTTTTTTTAAATCCTTACAATTAACAAAATACGAGAATACTAAGGGTGGTATTTTTTTTAATAAGTCTGTACCGAATGATTAAATAATCAGATTTACGTTTAAAATTATTATAATCTGAAAGGCTATGATATTCGATGGGAAAACAACCCTCTTTGGGGCACTTCGTTGAATAATATCAATTAGAACGTATTTTTCTTTTTTTTTGCTATTCATTAATGAACTTTCTGAAATTTGATACCCGACGTTATTGCGCGATGAGTAAAATCAATTGGGGTTAAAATTTATCATTATACCATTTCGTCCCCCTTGGCAAGGAGGATGGCCTGGGACAACTCAGAACCAGCGATAACACTTGTAATGGACCAAGTAAAATAATCTTCAGAAATTTCAGAGCATTAAAGCGGTCATCATGCGGGTGGCTGGAAGCGGAGGATTAATTACGATTTCGGCACTGAATCAGCTGACTATTGCTGCTCGTCCATTAGGGGTGAGTAATAATTGGGGAATGAGATAAGGCGAGAGAGGATGAAGTAAGATGAAGAGGGGAGAGATAGAGACAGAGACAAAGGGATAAGCGTGCACAGTACGAAGGGTATAATAAGATAGTGGGACACCAAGAATTCAGGAGGGTGGAAAATGGCATTTTAAACAAAAATCAACCCCCTTGATTCAAATTGAAAATTAGCCAATTAGTACTTTGAGACTATTGTATAGAGAGAGTTTCCGCGTTAGAAGCACCTTGGGATAATCTGATCGAATTCCAAATAACAAGTCCATGATCAATGTAAATGGTAGAATAATAATTATAATATAATCATAATGATAATTTTCAGGTATTTGTATGTATTTGTATCAGGTATTATATATACAGTCAACTTCGAAAAGCTGCTTAACTCGTGGACAGACTAAAGAAAAAAAAATCTATACAATATCATTAAATCTGTATATAGTATACGTAGTCGTATAATTATTTATAGAAATAAAGAAAAATGAAGTAAAAATGAAAATATATTTTCTTATCTTTCATAATTTCGTTGCTTCATCGATTAATCAAGATTTTCGATAATAAATGTGACTTTTCATAATAAAACATAATTTTACTTATCCATCTTCTGGTAGTTTTCACAAAATCTATTGTGAATCCGTAAATCTTTTTGTTGCCGTACGGTAATCATTAGGATCATTAGGATGAACGAGAAAACCAAGTGTGTGACTTTTTGAGAAAAGAGGGAAAAAGGATAATTCCCGATTATATATCGATTCTACTTGCGCAAAGAACGTTATTATACATTTATGGTATGTTTTTGTATATATATATATATATATATATATATATATTGTCATCATGATAATAGTAATAGTACTAGTACAGGGTGTATATCGAAACTCTGCCATCTTACGCAATGTTGATATTTTTTCACGAGCAAGGGGATGATAATTCTCCCTGGGTCGCTGCGCAACCCCTCTTTAATCATCCCTTTGGTGTCTGAAAAAAAGCATTACGCGCTCTCACAGAGCACAAAAAAATGTATACAGTTACATAAAATGAGCAGTTACATATTATTTTTTTCATTCTACATTTCCCTCTTTTCTTTCGTGCTCATCAAACTGATCCGTCACTGTTATTCGTATACGGAGATTCGGACTGCAGAATGAAATGAAAAAAAAAATATTAGAAGAATTTCAAGAATTTAAAAAAAATATCTTGAAAATCCATAGGGAACTCGAAAGCAAGATTACGCAATCGCATCTTTCTTGTTCCTCGTACAGTTCAGTATGTCGATTGCTAAACGACCCGTTGCAATCTGCCTTACATAGCATACCAAGTACGTCTGAATATTTTCACAATTTTCCGATCCAGGCCAATTCCCTCGATTGGTTTTTCTATTACAATTTTTCGATCACTTCGCATTTCTTCAGACCCGTTCGTTCCTTTTTCATATAATTCAACTCGTACCTTATCAAATCTCCCACTATTTCAACCCTACCTAACTGTACATTAAAGTCAGTAAAATAATTTTGTCGTTTACCTTTTCCCACTTTATTATATTACTTTGTCTTGAATTCTCTCGTCGACCTCAATGCGCCCATGTCGCGTTACTTTATGGTTTCGCATTAATGCCAGCCGTTTTACGTCAGCGGTGCTTTGCACGTAGCAAGATACAAGTCGTAACGTTTAAGGAATTCATATTGGTTTTATAATGGGACGAATCGAGCGAGCAACAATTTTTTTTTTCCAACGCTGTACGGAAAGTATACAGTTTGTGCACCAAAAAACAAGCACGAAATGGTCCATTCTTGATGAGTTCAGAGTGTGCGGGAATCATCAAGAATCGGCCATTTCGTGCTTCTTTTTGACGCATATCCTACGAACTTTCCGTACATTGTTGCAAAAAATAGTATATGATACGCGTGCGGCTTGATGGATGATTCCTACTCGTGTGACGTCTCACTCGTCAGGAATCATCAACTTTCCGCACTTGTATCATAATGTACTTTTTTCAAATTTCTAAACATTCGAGCATCCCTATTCCTTGCCACGTGCTTATAATACCCGTGAGAAAAATAATATAAAATTTGTTTAACCTAAATTTCAAAAAATCCTATTAATTACGTACGTCGAATAAATCGTCAATTATTTGCTATAAAAGCTACCATGGAATTTAAAAAATCTAATACAAATTTTTATTCCACAGCGTTGATCCGACACTCGTTTCTTCCTTAAAGGAATGTCGGACATGCTGTTTCCATAAATCAGATTTTTTTCCGCTCTTCTCCCCTATCCTCCACGTCGTTCGATATCGCATAATACGAAGCAGCAACAGCAAAGCAACTCGTGCGGATAAAACATGAAGGACGTGAATGCGAAGCGCGTTATATTCTGGAAAAAAGGAGATACAAATAAAAAAGATATTTTATTGAATTGGAAATTGAACGTCGTGATTGTCCCTAACCTAACCCAACTTAACCCAACCTAACCCAAGGGAACGGCATTATAAGCGACGCAGCTGGTTGGCATCATAAATCTTCGTATCATGTATATAGGTATAGTCAGTGATATAGGTGTGGAATCCTATCCCGTGGGAGAGAATAATTCAGGATGGAATGTACGAACGAAATAAAGAAAAAGAAAAAGATAATGGTTAGTGGAAGAGGAGGAACAAGTGTTTATTGTAATTATCAATGTACGTTGAGTGTCAATTACGACTAAATCGTAAAACTGTAGCAAATATGTGTTCACAATTTTAAGATATCTTTGGAATCAGTTAGTAAGAGGAATTTTAGAAATTTTGTATTTTCTGAAATAATACGTGTTTTTTTTTATATGGTTCCATGTAGGCTGTTTGTAAATGGCGGTATGGGAAAGGCTAGGTGGTTTAAACCCCTTATGCGAAAGTGGCTGTTCAATTTTACCCTTATCCCAGGGTTGAAAATGTAATCCCTCCGAATGCGAGAAAAAAAATAAAGAGGAAAACATTTAGAAATTTAAAAAAACTTGCTGAAATATGTTATGCCGTCAGTATTGTATGAAGAATTTATAAACGAAAAAATGCTGCTTATAGACTCTAATTTTTTTTTGTAATGTTGAGTACACCTCTGAATAATACACAGTGAAACTTCGGAAAAAAGAAAAATGTCACGGTTTTCTGAATTTTTTATTTATTACTGCGCTGCTTTAAATGAAACTTGAATTGTCATTAAGGTCGTGATTACACAGGAAAAAAAGAATATTAATATTTTAATGGTATCGTATCAAGAGAAACCCCGAGATGAGGAAAAGAGACGCATCCGGTAGGGACAGAAGAAAATTAATCTGCCTCGCGTTGAATTGGTTTTCGGAACTTTCTTGAAAAGTTCAACAAGCAATGTTTAATCGAGAACGGGAGAGTACGCCAAGAGAATTTTTAGATAAAAGTTTAAGACTTTCGGAATAATAAATTGTGAGAAAAATTTAAAATCCCTTGTCAAAATTTTATTATTTCATTAGAACGTACCAGCTGGTTACCCTGCTCAACCGTCTGCTCTCTAAGAAACTAGAATACGTGTTTCGAAAAAAATGCCCCAAAAAAAAAAGAGAAATAATTTGGAAAAATTCAAGCAAGTTTCCGAAATCGTTCTTAGCAAAAGTGTCGAAATCACTGACCCCCTCTTTATAAACTTTTCCGTCTCAAAAGACTTTCTCACGAACTGTATTTTTCTTCTCAATAAAGTAACTTTTTTTTGGCTTCAGTACGAAACACAGAAAAGAAAGTAAAAGAAGAAAAGAGTATAAAAAGGAATCGAGAATACTTGAGTCGGCAAAACCTCAGTCACTCTTGAAAAGAAAAAATAAAGAAAAAATTGGTTCGGTAAACTATGTGCATCTTAATATATTAAAATATATATATATATATATATATATATACATATATACACATAACCACCCACTTACCAAACAATTTAAAAGTATCGCTCAATACCAATAACTATGGTAAGACTTTCGTTCTACAATAAAAATATTATCAAAATAAAAAAAATTTCAAAGACATTAGTCAAAAGTGAAAATCGCTCCTTCTGTGTACGACGTAACATTTAATGAAGGGGTACTCATATCACTCTAGTCATTTGTCGGATCAATCAACGGATACGAGCCGATCGCCCGAGGCCTGAATGACTTTGAGGAACCATTCATACAGTACACAAGAGACCTGATCTTTAATCTCGACGATTCCAGGAACCATAACTAATAATTTTTATTCGATCGATCTCTTGGTCTCTCTCTTAGTACAATAAATTTTCTATATCGTATAATCATCCTCGTTGACTTAAAGTAGATACGTGACGTTAATAGTCAGCCGTTTGCAATAAACAAAGAAAGAATATAAAATAAAAATAATGTACCTACCTGTAACATAAACCACTTCCAGTCCAATACCTTCTAGAACGATCGAGCCTGAATTCCCTCTTCTCGCCGTCCGTAACGATTGAAACAAAGGTTTCTCGGCGACTCGAAAAGACGCGACAGATTTGAACGCAAGATAATCCCAATTAAGTTTCAAACCGAACAGCATCCAGAGCTAATAAGCTTCCAAGATCTGTCTTGAATTCTCGTCTTGTTTTCTTCGATCGCCATTGTCTGTCTGAGACTGCTTGAATATTTTTTCTCTTTATTCACGTCCAACGTGGACGGTTTAACGGCTTGACGTTTGTTACGCGACGCGAGCGCCGCACGGTGGACGAATAAGGTACTTTGAGATACAGCGAATACGAACGCCGCCCGGTGGGAAAGAAGGGAAACGTTGATGTTTATTTTTTTAAATCTCAAAAACAAAATCGAATCCTACAGGAATTTTGTGTAAATTCTTATTTTTACACGTTTTCACGTTTATTCGCTTCTCGAAACTGTATACATTCGTACCTACCAACGAAACACGTACAAAGAAATGTCTGGCTAGTATCAGACATTGCCTACTGAATGTATCCAATAACTCAAACACTCCATATCCGTTTCCAAACTTCCTCAATATATTTAATACTGAATTTCTTTCATATTGTCCCCAAAATAGCAATAACACAGATACGTTACAACAAATAAATGTAAATAAAACAACATTCGATAAGAACCATCTCAACTTTAAGCCCTTTAAATATATCCAACAAATATATTACATTCTCTTCAAAAATCTTATATACTATTCTTGTCTGGCTACGACAAACCTACCTAACACAAACCAAAGTTTGATAAGTTTTCGTCGCAAGCCGCTTATCATTATTTCATTCCTCGAGCATATTGCCGTTCCAAAATCATACGTATGTACACAAACAAAAATTACCTGATTCTCTTTGTCAGTTTATTTTCTCAAACTGGTCTCCCCCCCCCCCC
>NW_014332893.1:9363-17475 GCF_000341935.2 Cephus cinctus | reverse complement strand
CCCCCCCCCCCCCAACTACGCTATGCCGTCCACCTAGTACCCTGTACGAAATTCAACGTTAAATTACAGCTTTGACTCCAGCCAAATCCAGGATGTTTCAGATCAACGAGAACAAAATTGCGTAATCACAATAATTATCAATAATAAAGTATGCGTGTTCGTATTAACGCCCCGTTAGACAAATCTTACAATTAGAATCGACTGTAGTCGTAATCGGATCGATTCGCATATTTTAACCATCGGAGTGGATATGTCGTACGGTTTTGGGCCCGAGGCGAAAATACGTCGTACGATTGTCAAAATTTAAGCAGCTGCTTGACTGTTTGACAGTTTGTCGACCTCGGCCTGGACCTCGATTAAGACCTCAAGTACCTCTCTTGTAATGTACAAGTTCGCTAGATCGTTCGAGGGAGTGCTTCTTCAAAGGATCAAATTATTCTTGGTCTTTAATACGGGCGCTGACGTCACGTCCCTCGGGATTAATTTTCAGACGGTTTTATACGAGGATTCTATGTCGGTTATATGGAATTTATTGCGCAATGATACTGTAATCTGAATTATTCTTGAATTCCGATTTAATAGCTTTTACGATTACGGTCGGTGGGCTCTCTCTTGGGAATTGAAATAAATTGAAACAAAAATATATATATATAGTTACTTGCACAAAGTCATATAATAATAATAGACAAAAAATGATTACAAAAATCTGACAACTCACCCTGTACTCCTTATGATTATATAACAGATATGTAAATTAATTGAAATTCAAAATTGACCGAGACCATTTATCGAAGGCGTGAGAATTCAATAAAAATCATTGTAAAATAAAAGATACAGAGAGCAGCCTCTTATTCGCCGGGGAATTGAAACATATAGCTGCATCAAGAATGTGCAGCGAAGCATCTGATCAAGAGTCTTATGAATTATGCAGTTGCATGTGCAAAGTTCGCACGTCTATCACCGACTTAGGATGACGTACAAATTTTTTTTGAAAAAGGCAGCATCAGAGTCTTTCGACCGTAAGCAAGTGCAAAAAGAAAAAAAATTATCAAAAAAAAAAAATCAAAATTTTACCTCACGTCAGATATCGGCGATCAACAATTCCTTTGTCGTCTCCAGTGAACGTAAGTGCGATGCCCTGTTACTCGTAAATTCCAGCGATCCCTCTTTTCCGTATCACAACGAAGAGAAACGTTCCCAGCTGAATTTCACGTATGCCGTAAAACCGGCGCCGGATTCGCGGATCCAAAAGCAACCGAGTAAGAAGCTTACCTGGGAATTTGGTACGCGTATAAGTAATTGCATTTTAATTACATAAGAGGAAAGGATCAGGTAGTTTGTAATTCAGGCAATCCAGTATTGGGTACGTATATACATGGTGTATATATATATATATATCTCAACCAACCCTCGCTTCACGATAACCACTATACCCATCAAGAGATTCTAGGAAGCTGCGAAAGGGCCCTGGACCATTACAGCAGTATACCTATATCTACTGATAATAATATTTTCATCATGAACAAGTAGCGTCGAGATCTCGTCGATAGACGAGCAATATATAGGCGAGCGACTATACAGCTATATCATGAAAAAAATAAAAACTGCGTAAAAAAAAAAAATAAAACGCACAAAAATGAAAAAAAAATATCAGAATTGTTCTAATGAAAAATAAAATTTTGTATGAAAAAAAAATCCAAAAATCTATTTAACACCCGAAATCAATATACAATGCAGTCCTTTGCACATTGCGTCCTACTTAGCCCCTTAAGATTAGTTCTCATAGAAATTCGTATGCAATTTTCATTTCGCATGTAAAGTCGTTCATTTGGTATGACGTCATTTCCCTGTCCCTTAAATTTCGTTGTACACGGCCTTCACTGTAATATCAAGAGCGTGTAACTGCATTGAAATAAAGAAAGAAAACAAATTCAAGCGTCGTAAAGTTGCACGGATCCGTTTCAATGATTTTGATAAGTTGATTGGATTAAATGTTAAATGATACGTGCAATTATACCAGAGTCTCGTTTCCGACTGACAGGATCTCGTAATTGTATATTAATGGCAGAGACGTCATGTACGACGTCTGGATTTACGAGTCCGTTTTGCCTCCTGTTGCTCCGTCTGATTTGCATAGTTCGTTATGATCCTCGTGTTGCGGCGTTGAGCTAGACAAATGCTTGATTCGAGCCGTTACTATAGCTCGAAAACTCGTGCCCCGTTAATTGACGCTTCCTTCCAAGAAGCTAACGTGCCGCGATGCAACGATGGGAATTCTCGCACGCGCTGCCATGTCGAGAGGAGCGAGTGGAGTGACGTGTGTGTCTGTGTGAAAAAAAAAAAAGAACAGGAAAGAAGAAGCTACGGGAGGGACGTAAGGGGAGAAGAAAGGGAAATGAGCAAAAAAATAACAGTGAAAAATGAAGTGACGGGTAGAGAACATGAGGGGTATAGACATATTAGAAAAAGAAGAGATCATGGAATAAAGTGAAAACAAAATTACCCTGATATTTTTGCCTATGACTATACTTATGTAAGTTCTATGATATTCTGTTTATCGTAACATTGCAAGCGCGCATGCGCGGTTTTGTAATGATAAATAAAACATGGCTACCGAAGTAAGCCTTTCGTTCGACGTATTTTCCTCCCACAGTGGAATTTCGAGTTAACTTAAATTCTGCGAGATTCGTCCGTCCTTTGTGGAATTCAACGGACGAGCGTCTTTGGAATTTTTAGTATAAGCTAGTCTGTAGCCATATTGAAATTCCAAAATTATCCGAATTTTTTTTAACGCTCAATTTTATAATGAGCTGTACGTTAAATCGATATGATTTCGAGAGTAATTAACAGTGTGGGTGATAATATTATTTTTGTGAATTTCAAATTTTTTTTCGAAAATTTTTATTTACGCGTATTGATAAATAATCGAAAATTTGAAAATTACGCAATCGTCAAGAACCGATATATCATCTGGTTGAATTCGAAATAATTTTCATATGTACATATATATATATATATATATATAATGTAATGTCAGACTATCGATTCTTCGTCGGGACAGTATTTTACAGTCGAATAAAGTAAAGTTCCTCGTAAACTCGCCATAAGGTACGTAAAATTCGTAAACGTAAAAAGCTCATAAACCCAAGCGAATGCATCGCTTTCAACAAGATTTCACGAAATTGCCATAAGCGTAGAATCTACCTGAAACGATAAACCTTTTAACAGTTATTAGCATCCCTGAAGATCCTCTCGATTTTCACAACGTCAAATCGTCCCTTAATGCTTCGCACAAACTTCGGTTTTTTTTTTCTGTAGCAGCATGCGAAGCTGGGAGAACCAAATAGCATAGGGAGACATAGGTCAAGGGTCGGGTGAGAGTAATTTCCATAATACAGATTCATAGGTTTACGCTCTGTTCAACGATCGGCAGATCACATTTACTTTCACATTATAATTACATGTGTAATACCACGTGGCACAATAAACCAAATCGTACTTCAAAAAGACAGCCTCTAATCAGTTCAATGTATGAATATTGCTTTATCATATATGGCATATCAAACATGCAATTAATCGAGTAACCAGAAGCAAGAGGAACAATTCAATGTTCGCATGCCTTGAGTGTGTCCAATAAATTCCATCTGAATTGGGTATAAGTACAGTACGTTACAAGATTGGGTAATAATACGAAAAACGTAATTATATTTGCACAGTGAGAAATGTATGATAAGCGGTCGATGAACATCGGGTGTAGGTGATAACAGTATGATTAAAAGTATTAAGAATTTTTTTTAAACATTCAATTTGATTAATGCGCGATGATTAATTTGATTAAATGCGCTGAACGCGATAAAATTTCGAAAGTAGGCCAAAGTTAAATTAAATTGATTTCTTTGATAATTCTAATTGTAACGATCCAATATTTGAAAATAGATATCGATTCGATTGTACATTAAGTTTACTAAGATTATTACTCAACTAACGTTATATGCTTATCGATAAAAATTCCGATTGACGATCATCTGCAAAACTTAACGCGTAGCTTCAGATTTCTTAATTTCATTAACCCACTGCCTCTCGTCAAGGATCGTCTGATTTTTTCATAATTCTTAAAAAAAAAAAAATTGAAAAAATAACGATCGATATTTCAAAAACAGCATTTCTTGTAAAAATCATACAAAATTAATTGCGAGGGCTCTTCGCTCAATACGAACTCCAAGAAAGTCAAGAAAAAAGAAAGAAATTTTGAACCATCTCCTCATCCGACCTAACCAACAATCACTACGTGTCGGACCCCATAATTCTCGCGTACCCTGATTCCAGAGGTAATAAACACACCAGGCAAAGGTAAACCCGTCGTTTTCGCGGAGGGAAAAAAACAAATAAAGAGAGTAGTAGTGCTTCCCCGAATAAAAAAGATAAAGCCACGGCAAGAAGCGTCGTTCTTCTTTACCGACCGAACGGCACTTTCACGAGCGGTTTCAAAGATAAAGGCGCAAACTCAATACCACGTGAAACGGTAGCCCTCGAAATCTTCATTTTCTTTTTCTTACTTTCTTCGAACCTCTCTTTCTTTTTTTTACTTGCTTCACTTCGTATGCTGCTCCCGTTCTCCGACTCCTCTCCGTTATGTCAAATTACTACCTTTCAAGACCACAAGACCCTCTGCCATTTTCATACAGCAATTTGTATCCCGTACCATACAGGACATAAGTAGCATTTATTGGCACGGTGTAATATTAACCGTACAAAAGAAGCAACAGGTTTAAAAGAATATCGAAAGATTACAGATTGCGTAAGAGCACGCTGTATCGGACGAATAACAAGATATAATCTTGTTGCACCGACTGTACACTTTAAATGGATTGTATATTGGAATCGGGACTCGAGAATTTCCCATATTCCCAATAAACTTGATTTTCCTGACTCTTGAAATATCACGATAGTTCCCAGAATCCACCTACAGAATTCCATCAAGCAACGAACCGGATATTGAAAATCTATCGCTCGTGAATTATTACGTAACAGTCCAATATTTTTTCTTGTTATTCCATAACACTTTGTAACAATAAATTTAACAACTGGGATCTACCCTAATATATTCACTTTAAAATTCCAAGTGTCATATACGTGTAGCCTAGTTTTATTTTTTTATCGATACTATATATATATATAATCCAAATTGATTTTATGGGCTGGATACGAGTACCTTACGTACCGGGCAGTAAAAGCCGTTCGAGTGTGCTGGACTTTCGTGTAAGATGAAAATAAGCTACTCGACGAAGGAAGTAAATCTAAGAATCTCGTTATCGTCTCCTCTTAAAGGAGTGGTCCTTTCTAAATGACGACAGCCAGGACAGTGAGCCCATATTTTATATTTATGGCGCAAATTTTCGTAAATCTCTTTGCCAGTTACGAGCTGCCCAACCACCCGCATAACACGTATACTCCGTGCGTGTTAACACAAGGAGGCCGTGTGTTTTAAAGCGGCTGAGGTATAAAGAAAAGCAGGGCGACTGCTGCCTTTTTTTTTTGGTTCATTTACTTCACGCAGTCACAAATTTCGCTGAGGTGGCGGGAGATTTGAAAAAAATTATGCAGAACAGGACAGCTTGATGTCCTTTGTACGAAGATTGCGACTTTTCCTTCTTTTTTTTTTTTACGTAACACCATGTAGATCAACCCGTCGCTATATCACGGTATAATATATTCAAAAAGTTATGGCTATTATGTAGATGTAATGCCAACACGCAGAGATAAAGATCAACGAGCGCCACTCCATATTTCATGCTTGTCTATTATCAGTAACGCGATACTCATTTATGTTTGCGTCGGAACCCGCATTGGGTTGGAGTAGTAAAAAAAAAAAAATAGAGAAAAATAAAAAATCAAGTTATTTCAGAAAAAAAGGAGAAACTAAAATTTAAACAATTGCTAGATTAAAAAACGATGGGTTTTCGATCAAAAATCAATGACAATCATATTTTTGTATCCTTTAATAAAAATCTTCATACTCGCTGGTGTATCCTGATTGTGACACTGATGGTGCATACTCACTTAACGACAGTTTCGAGAAAAAGTTAAATTTCACACGAAATACGGTATTCGATTCTAAAGCAGTGATAATACTGATTTTTTACGTTATCCCGCACTGAGGATTGTTTCCAAGTGGCCGATAAGCCAGCATCCCCACTACGTAGCAGTAGATAAAGCGCACTGTGCTAATCTGAGCGTGCAAAAAAATTGCGTAATTATACCTGGTTTATGTTAAGTAGATCAGTAGTTACAGCCACTGGATCAACCAGCATCTCCACTCTAGGGTACCAGATGAAACTCCCTGTACCAATCTAAGCTTGCAGTTTCTTCCTTCTGTTATTTCAATATTCGCAAAAAAAAATTGCATAACTATACCTGCTCTATATTAACCAGATCAGTAGTTACAGCCACTGGATCAGCCAGCATCTCCACTCTAGGGTACCAGATGAAACTCCCTGTACCAATCTAAGCTTGCAGTTTCTTCCTTCTGTTATTTCAATATTCGCAAAAAAAAATTGCATAACTATACCTGCTCTATATTAACCAGATCAGTAGTTACAGCCACTGGATCAGCCAGCATCTCCACTCTAGGGTACCAGATGAAACTCCCTGTACCAATCTAAGCTTGCAGTTTCTTCCTTCTGTTATTTCAATATTCGCAAAAAAAATTGCATAACTATACCTGCTCTATATTAACCAGATCAGTAGTTACAGCCACTGGATCAGCCAGCATCTCCACTCTAGGGTACCAGATGAAACTCCCTGTACCAATCTAAGCTTGCAGTTTCTTCCTTCTGTTATTTCAATATTCGCAAAAAAAAATTGCATAACTATCCCTGCTCTATATTAACCAGATCAGTAGTTACAGCCACTGGATCAGCCAGCATCTCCACTCTAGGGTACCAGATGAAACTCCCTGTACCAATCTAAGCTTGCAGTTTCTTCCTTCTGTTATTTCAATATTCGCAAAAAAAAATTGCATAACTATCCCTGCTCTATATTAACCAGATCAGTAGTTACAGCCACTGGATCAGCCAGCATCTCCACTCTAGGGTACCAGATGAAACTCCCTGTACCAATCTAAGCTTGCAGTTTCTTCCTTCTGTTATTTCAATATTCGCAAAAAAAAATTGCATAACTATCCCTGCTCTATATTAACCAGATCAGTAGTTACAGCCACTGGATCAGCCAGCATCTCCACTCTAGGGTACCAGATGAAACTCCCTGTACCAATCTAAGCTTGCAGTTTCTTCCTTCTGTTATTTCAATATTCGCAAAAAAAAATTGCATAACTATCCCTGCTCTATATTAACCAGATCAGTAGTTACAGCCACTGGATCAGCCAGCATCTCCACTCTAGGGTTCCAGATGAAACTCACTGTACCAATCTAAGCTTGCAGTTTCTTACTTCTGTTATTTCAATATTCGCAAAAAAAAATTGCATAACTATCCCTGCTCTATATTAACCAGATCAGTAGTTACAGCCACTGGATCAGCCAGCATCTCCACTCTAGGGTACCAGATGAAACTCCCTGTACCAATCTAAGCTTGCAGTTTTTTCTTCCTGTTATTTCAACGTTCGCAAAAAAAATTGCATAACGATACTTGCTCCATGTTAAGCAGATCAATAGCTACAGCTATATGGGTTCGGAATAATGTTGCAAGTTACGTAAGAAAGAACTTGGCTTTTCCCTACTTTTTTTTTTTATCGTACACGGCCATTCTTTATCTTTATCTTTCTTTCCCTTGCTTCCTCATGACTGCATTCTACCATATGGATTTCATACCCGGTTTATTTGACTCGTCCCGTTTTTTTGACTCTGTACTTGATATAATTGGACTGTAAACTTTGCACTTGGAATTATAATCCAACGGCTTAATAACTGATATCATATCATAACCACACGGTGAATTAATTCGTGCCTGATTTTTTTCTCACTAACTATCACATCCATTGATTATTTCAATGATATATATCTGATCGATTAGAAAAAGTAAAGTTCTCAAAGTATGAGCTATGCGATGTTCTTTACTGGTGATTATTTTAATAAAAAAAAAAAAACAAAAAAAAAA
>NW_014332893.1:0-9179 GCF_000341935.2 Cephus cinctus | reverse complement strand
ATGTTCTTTACTTTAAAAAAAAAAAAAAAAAAAAAAAAAAAATTGAAAAACGTGAAATACGCTTTTTTTTTTACAAATACACGGCAAAAGGATTCGAAAATGATTCGGTGTGTATGCACTTTTCTAGAGAGCGCCTCTAACCTTCTCTAATATTTATTTTCTTCCTTTTGGCATTTCGAGCACGTAGAACTTCCGCGTTGAATTTTCATGACTGAGAAAGGTATTGCAAAATGCGTAAAGCAGACTGTACCCTTACGCGTAAAAATTGAAAACAAAAAAATTTAAATTGCCTTGGAATTTCGTAGGCATAAAATATGGCATCTTCGTATTGAATAAAAATAATAAAATCACAAATATCATAAACAATTATGGTTACATAAGGAATAAGTTTCGCGTATTTTCATTATCTATCACGTACATTTTATTTGCCACTGAAGCGAAGTGACAAGATTAATTATTTCGTAAGAATAAAGTTGAGAGATGGTTAATAAATTTAATTAAAACATAACTACTGTGCGGCCGGATTATTTAATAATAAAATACGAATCCTGGAGATGCTCGTAAGAGCATGCAGACTTTACCGTAAACCGAGTAAAATCCTCAAGCCCATCCACCCCATAGAACCTACCCTTACTCTGCGTCCCCTCTACACTTTACTCATCCTTCCTACCGACAAAATCCAGGATCACGCTTATTTGCCAAAGGATACGTGCCGGTTTCTATCAAATCAAAAAAAAGAAAAACGGATGCCACATTTTTTCCTTCTATTGCGTAAAATTCGTACCGTACAGCTTGGAAATTCGCAAAAATAAAAATTATATTGAAATTCAATGAAAGTGAAAAAAATTAATATTACGATCAGAAATCGACAAAGAAATCCTTGATATAAAGGAAATATTTTTTTAGCAATTTAACGTTATTTACAGAATAATAAAAATTTTCCAACAACGAGCACCACTTCGAATAAAATCATCAAAATCATTTATAGACACTAATTTGGATGATCTCAAAATAATTTTTTCGAAAAACTAAATTCACCTGTAGCCATTGTAAAACAAAATGACGAGGGCTGTACGTAGTTTCACCTTACCCGTTAGTCCCGTTAGTTTAAAACAATTTTTATTGTCAATCTCGTTTTTTTCTTTTTTCTTTTCATTCACTTCAGGTTTTTTTCGTGCAGTTTTAAAACGATTCTATGGCTTTCTCTTTTATTATACATATATTATTATACATACGCATGTCCATCGACGAATGGTATGTAAGGCGTGTCCTTTTTTCTTCTCATATCTCTCTCTTTTTTTTCTATCATTATATCGCAACTCTACAAAAAAGCCCTGTTGAATCTAAGCCACCGAAAATTTATAGTGATTGTTCTACATGATCGTGATACAATGAACTAACCAGTGACTATGAGTGATTTGATATTTATCATGCACTGACCTTCCACAAAAAATAGTCAAACTCAACCCAACGAGTCATTAAGTGACGCAAGATTTCCTTGGACGAACTGAATTTTTAAAAAAATTTCAAAAAAAAAATGATCCAAAAAATTAAAAATAATGATTCGAATTATACTTAATGATATAGTTAAAGTGAAAAATAGTGTCTTTCCCTGTTGCTTAAAAATTGTTGTTTTCTAATACTGTACAACACCGATACCAGATCGTTATATCAGACTATTGAAATTGTCAAATAAACTTTTATTCGTGACAAAAAGATTTTCTTGATAAGCAAAGATAAGCATCAGCTGTTCGGTTAATGTAAAGAAAATAAAAAAAAGGATTTCTAAAGGGCTCAAATGCCATATATTTTTATTCGTGTTACGTAACTATCGATTATCTATCGCGAGGGCTCGGTCACTCCCTGCGGAACTCTTTAAGAATTTACGAGTCTCCACTGAAGTGCTTTAAAGCCGCATGTCGGATGAAATCAAACACCCTGTATATGAAGCCAACCTAAACTACACAACCCATGTAACGTATACAGCTGTTTATATGTTTAATTTTACAAGGTTCGTTTTCACGTCCAACATGCACGTATTTGACATGCAAGAGACCGATAAGAAACGAAAAAAAAATTAAAAATATTATACTATTGTTAATTTCGTACAAATTAATTTTTAAAAAATTTTCACTAAACAATAACAGTAGCTTTGTTCGATTTTCGAAATATTAATTCCCTCCACCAGAGGGCGTCACGATCGCCGTCCACTGTAGTCAGGTTTACGTAAGTTAACCGTGTACATTCTTTCATTCCCATCTTCTTCGGATCGACGGGCTTGAGGTGGATTGCAAAATTAATTCGCTTTGCCTGCCGACACGAACGAGACTCCCACTTGGCGTAATACGAAATTTAGCCTGCGATCGCGTGGCATCGTATAATCAGCGACCGCGATCGTTTCTGCTTTGTTATCGTGAAACAATACCCCGTGTCAGCTGCATATGAGGGCCTCATGAGCCCACATACGTTATCTACAGGGCGTTTCAAAAGAAGGATAACTGGTATGGTTATCTCTGTATCCACAAGTTCCGAATACTTATATGTCCAAGACACTTGCTGTTAATTTACGTTAAGATTAACGTAGTGAATTATTCAGAAATAAAGAAATAACGAATCACCTGTACAATATTTTTTAATAACACTGTGCATATACATATATAGAATATACGTGTGCGTATAGTAATATATTAAGAATGCAATCAACAGTGTAGTAAATGTTGAAAATTAATGAGAAAAAAATTAGCATATACTAAACATAGAAATACATATTTGTATATAAATTGACAGTTATAAATGAATTACGAGCATTCTATGCGTTTTAGGGTACGAGATGCTAATTGTGAAATTTAATTTAAAAAATCGATTTGATTGGTAATTTCAAAAAAAACTTTTAACGATAAGCGAATTTGATTCGTGTGATTTTTGTTTGATACAAGTCTTCAGTGACTCAGGTTGTTGTGAGTTTGTCGCGAAGGACCCTATACATTGATGTATAGTAAATATATACATGGTGAGCCATTTGTAGTAACCAAGTCGATTTTTTCGGAAACGAAGCCAGATATGACAAGAATATTCAGACAGAAGTTGTAAGGTTTCAAGGGGGACGGAAAATTTCGTTATTGAATTCCTGCCTGGAATTATGTTATGAATTATAATATGAATAATTATGAATTTATGTTTCCAATTTGTATATAAATAACGGGACAGTTATCAATAATCGACTAACACAGATCAGTCATCGATAAATTAAATACCCTGGCAAAAATCGATAATCGACAATATCGATCTACCAAAATTCATCAATTTTCACTGTAACACATTAATCCTCAATTTTTCCATTTTTCAGGAATCGAAGAGAAACTTCCGCTCTTGGTCAATTTGAGCGTAGACGCTATTTGGATTTCTCCAGTCTATCCGAGTAGAATGATCGATTTTGGATACGACATTTCAGACTTCAGGGGCGTTGACCCAATATTCGGAACCATGCAGGACTTCGAAAGTCTCGTAAAAACAGTCCAAAAGCTGTCGCTCAAAGTCATCATGGACTATGTACCCAACCACACTTCGGACCAGCACGAATGGTTCCAGAAGAGTTTAAAAAATATAGCGCCCTACAATGACTATTACGTATGGCATCCTGGAAAGAAGCTCGATAACGGCACCGTGAAAGAACCAAACAATTGGGTTAAAAAAAAAATTATTAATAATCGAAAAATCATCGTCAAAAAAAATTTTCGAAAAATTAACCATCTTTTTTTTATTTAGCTCAGTGTATTCGGTGGTCCCGCATGGACATGGCGAGACGAAAGACAGGCTTATTATTTGCATCAATTTGATACGTCCCAACCGGATCTGAATTTCTACAACGAGGCACTCGTGCAGGAAATGAAGGTACAACCCATACGCATTACCGCGACAATACATTATAACTATGTCATATAAATATTGCCTGGTAATTAGCCGAGTAAGAATTGCGAGCGATAAGCTTGATAACAGCTAATGACATATATTATACTGCACATATATATATATATATATATATATATATATATATATATATATAACACGAAGTAGTAACGAACAATAGTAAAAAAGTCTAATCAGATAAGGCGTTAATAATAAATTCCCCAGATTGTTAGACACGCTTCCGATGTATAACTAGGACATAGAAATGTCCTAGTAAAATATACATTATGTCACTAGCGTGAGATACGAGTGGTTTAAAAAATTGACGAAACCATTTTTTTAAGGACGTTCTTGTATTCATGTTGGACAAGGGAGTCAATGGGTTCAGGGTCGACGCAATACCTCATCTCTTTGAGAACACCAGTTACCTGGACGAGCCGCTCAGTGGCAATACAGACGATCCGGAAAATTATGGTTACACCGATCACATCTACACGACCGATCAACACGAGACTTACGAAATGGTTAAACAGTGGCGTGACGTCATTGACGCCTATGACGCTGCTAATGGGGTAACTCCCGTCATAATGACCGAGGTTTACACGAGCACGGAACTCACCATGAAGTATTACGATTACGAAGCTCATTTTCCATTCAACTTTTGGTTCATCGAGGATCTGAATGAAAATTCGAGCGCTGCCGGTTATAAGAATATCATTGACACATGGGTGAATAATATGCCGTCAGGTGGCACTGCGAACTGGGTGGTGAGTAAAATATTGAATATTATTGAAATATTGATTAAGTTTGAAAATATTGAGTAAAATATTTAATATTAATTTAATATCAATTTAATATTAATTTAATATTGATACGTAATATATTACGTCTCTTAAATAACATTCTTTAATTATAATGCCTAATGACAATTATTGATAGTTTTATATCAGTTAATTGCAATGCATAGTCGAGGTGCTGAAAAATTTTGAGATTCTCATAGGCTGGAAATCACGATAGGTCCAGGCTGGTTTCACGTTACGGCGAAAGCCTGGCCCAGGCTATTAGCATTATGCTCCTGCTGCTTTCGGGAGTCAGCGTGGCCTATAACGGCGAAGAGATCGGTATGGAGGACACGTGGATATCGTACGAAGAGACTCATATATATAATACACTTTATACCGGTACTTTTGTTTACGACAATTCCATAATTTAATTTTAACTATCTGATGGAGATACTGCACTATAGTTATCATTCTTGTCATTCTGAATTAGGATTACTGTCAACAGTTCAAAATACTTCTAGATTATGCGATGTTGAATCATTTTGACAGGTACTTCATGATTATCAATAGAGACATAAACATGATGGGTCGCATGTCGAGCAGCAGGTCATATGTTTTATCAAGTGCGTGATAAGAGGTATAGGATTAACTTGAATTAAATTATTAGGCCAATCAAGTATCTTATATATATTATATGCAAGGTCAGGCGCACCAAACGTACTGCCTGAAGATAGTCTGGCAATTTGATTTCTATGGTAAAACCACCTTCAAGTGATGAGTTTGTGTGAATAACCCTATACATGGGTACATAGTAAATATAATCATATATAGATGCAGTAAATATATACAGGGTGAGCCATTTCTAGTAGCCAGGTCGATTTATTTGGAAACGAAGATATGAACAAAATTTTCAAAAAGAAGTTGTAGGAGTTGAAGGAGGACGGAACATTTCGTTATTGAATTCATTCCTGAGTTCAGGCGTCAAGGTAATTCGAAAATCAACTTTCATTTTTTCGATGGAGTGATGCATTTTTTTCCAGGAAATCAAAAGATCATTCATTTTTGAGTTTAGAAGTACTATTACACTACTGACGCAAAGTTGACAGGTGATAAGGATTTTTTTTACATAAACAAAAATCTATTCCTCACAATAACTGGAATCATTACCAAGGAATTCGAGTCCTAGTGGAGCGCGAAACGCGACGAAATTTAAAGTACGTGGTAATGATCAAGATGCAATCTTTCAGTGAATTTAAAAAAAAAAAAACAATTTTGCAAATATTCAGGTGCCCGAATATTTTCTTTTGCAACCAATCCAGACTGTTGATGTAATTTATTTCAATACTTTACATACGTTTAACTGATACTGTAAGACCGAAGAAAACTATTCTTATCGATAGGAAATTTTTCACCATTACTACAGATAATGAGCGCGATAGCATGTGATTTGATTATTATATCTGATCAATACGACTACCCTACTCCCCCGCGTGCATCCAGCATCTGCGTATAAAAAGGCGAACCAGAAGCGATCCCATACCAGTCTCTGTGTTATCGAGCTAAAATATTCAATTTAGAATTTACGTCTAGAATTAAAAACTAGCAGCGCCTTTATCCTGTAATCAGTACGGAAACGATATCTAAAAAGATCTGTTCAGTGGATTTTAAAAGATATCATGAAGCTACTGTTCACACTGGGATTACTGACTTTTGCTGGTATCCCTGTTAATTGCCTGGAATGGTGGCAGTCCATGTCACTGTATCAAATTTACCCACGAAGTTTCAAAGATTCTGATGGCGACGGTGTGGGAGACCTTAAAGGTGAGCCTCTTTTTTATTTTTATTCATTGTGCTTAAGTTGAGAACATTTTTATATATGAAAATATTTATACGATTCAAGACAACTTTCAATTTACTTAAAAGTTGTTACGCAAGATTCTAATGTGCAATTCGCACATTGTGACAGACCTAAATTTTTCGCAATTAGTGATTAATCTTTTTCCCTCTACATTTTCGCACTCCTCGTGATATTCTGTGGTAGAAGATAACATTGTGAAATTCACACTCGTATACGACAAACAAATATAAATTGCTTGAATTGCAGATGCAGTTAATTTGTATAACATAGTAAATTTGCAAAAACCAAAGAAAAAAGGATTAGCAAAACACAATCAAAATTCATAACACATGCATTGAAAAAAAATTATATTTTCTAATTTGCATACAAATAATGAATCAGTCATCGACAAATTAAATATCCTGGCAAAAATCGATAATCGACAATTACTAAATTCGCAATAAATCCCATACGCAAAAAAACTTTTACGACTAATTAAACAGAATCCGAATTACATGTATTTGATCAAAAAACAAAGGATCCATATCGATCTACCAAAATTCATCAATTTTCACTGTAACACATTAATCTTCAATTTTTCTATTTTTCAGGAATCGAAGAGAAACTTCCGCACTTGGTCAATTTGGGCGTGGACGCTTTTTGGATTTCTCCCACCTATCCGAGTCCAATGATCGATTTTGGATACGACATTTCAGACTTCAAGGGCGTCGACCCAATGTTCGGAACCATGGAGGACTTTGAAAATCTCATAAAAACAGCCCAAAAGCTGTCACTCAAAGTCATCATGGACTATGTACCCAACCACACTTCGGACCAGCACGAATGGTTCCAGAAGAGTTTAAAAAATATAGCGCCTTACAATGACTTTTACGTATGGCACCCTGGAAAGAAGCTTAGTAACGGCACCATGGCAAAACCAAACAATTGGGTAAAGAAATCGCACAAATATTATCAATAATCGAAAAAATACGGAAAGTCAAAAAATCATTTTCAAACAAATTTTCAAAAATTAACCATCTTTTTTTATTTAGCTCAGTGTATTCGGTGGTCCCGCATGGACATGGCGAGACGAGAGACAGGCTTATTACTTGCATCAATTTGATTCAGCCCAACCGGATCTAAATTTCCACAACGAGAAGCTAGTACAAGAGATGAAGGTGACGCATGACGCATTACCACAACAATTCATTATAAATATGTCATATAAATAATTGCCTGGTAAATAGCCGTGTAATAATTGAGAGCGATAATCTTGATAACAGCTAATGACATATATTATACTGTACTATATACATTGTCACGAAAATGAATTTTCGTTAGTAGGGACGATTCGGGAGGGATGTGGTAAGCGGCTGGCGTAGCTCAGTGGTCAGAGCAGTCGACCGGTAATCGAAAGGTCCCGGGTTCGAATCCCGGCCCAGACGCCCCGCATTTTTCCCGGATTGTCCCTTGAAAAATAACCCCTCCACCGGGTTATAATATATATTGTATATTACACGAAGTAGTAACAACCAATAGTGAAAAAGTCTAATCAGACAACGCGTAAATGATAAATTCCCTAGATTGTTAAACACGCTTCCGATGTATAACCAGGACACAGAAATGTCCTAGTAAAATATGCATTATGTCACTAGCGTGAGATACGAGTGGTTTAAAAAATTGACGAAACCATTTTTTTAAGGACGTTCTTGTATTCTGGTTGGACAAGGGAGTCAATGGGTTCAGGGTCGACGCAATACCTCATCTCTTTGAGAACACCAGTTACCTGGACGAGCCGCTCAGTGGCAATACAAACGATTCGGACAATTATGCTTACTTCGATCACATATACACGACCAATCAACACGAAAATTACGAAATGGTTCAACAGTGGCGTGACGTCATTGACGCTTATGACGCTGCTAATGGCGTAACTTCCGTCATGATGACCGAGGCTTACGCCAGCCCGGAACTCATCATGAAGTATTACGATTACGGATCTCATTTTCCATTCAACTTTTTCCTCATCGAGAATCTGGGTAAAGATTCGAATGCGAGCGAATATAAAAATATCATCGACACGTGGATGAATAATATGCCGGCAGGCTGCACTGCGAACTGGGTGGTGAGTAAAATATTGGATATTAATTAAATATTGATTAAGTATATAATACGTTTCATAAATAAAATTCTTTAATTGTAATGCCTAATGACGATTATTGACAGTTTTGTATTAGCTAATTGCAATGCATAGTCGAAGTAGTGAAAAATTTTGAAACTCTCATAGGCTGGAAATCACGATAGGCGCAGGCTGGTTTCACGTTTCGATGAAAACATAGCCCAGGCTATTAGCGTTATGCTCCTGTTGCTTCCGGGAGTCAGCGTGACCTATAACGGCGAAGAGATCGGTATGGAGGACACGTGGATATCGTACGAAGATACTTATGATCCTCAAGGATGTAATGCGGGGAAGGAGAATTATGAGAGTATGTCTAGGGATCCTGAAAGGACTCCGTTTCAGTGGGATAATACGACGTCAGCTGGTACTTGGGTGTTTGTTATAAAACAAACTTTTTTTCAGAATTACATGATTTGATTAATTCTGTTTTTCAAGGTTTCTCCACGAACAGTACCACGTGGCTTCCTGTCAACGA